>NW_005054435.1:1173256-1174405 GCF_000277835.1 Geospiza fortis | reverse complement strand
GGGGGCGGCCCGTCGGGGGGCGCCCTCAGCCGCCCCCTCCCCTCACGGAGCCTGAGCCGCGGCCGGGAGGTGAAGGGCGCTGGCAGGAGGAAAACAGATCGTTCACAGAACCGTAAAATAGTTGGGGTTGGAAGGGACCCCTGGAAATCATCCAGTCCGATCGGAGCAGGTGACACAGGAGTGACAAACCACAGCAGGTGGGTTTGGAATGTCTCCAGAGAAGGACACTGCGCGCCCCCGCTGGGCATCCTGTTCCAGTGCTCTGCCCCTCAGTGTGAAGTTGTTCTTCCTCAGGTGTTTCAGTTTATGGTCATTGCTCCTTGTCCCGTCTCTGAGTACCACTGAAAAGAGTCTTGTATCATCCTCTTGGCACCCCCCTTTGAGGTATTTGGATGGATTGATGAAGTCCCAGCTGAGACTCATCTTCTCCAGACTGAACAAGTCCAGCTCCCACAGTCTCCCCTCACAGAGAGATGGTCCACACCCCTCATCCTTTTTGTGGCCTCCACTGGACCCACTCCAGTAGTTCCTCTCTTCCTTGTGCTGAGGAGCCCAGAACTGGACAGAGCACTCCAGCAGAGTAGTTCCCCTGTTTCTCATGACAGACCCTAAATGTAAAAGCTATCATTTTGCATGTGAACACCCAGTTGTACCACATAAAATGTCGACCTGGCAGCCTCTCAGACTGCTGGTGAGTTTCTCACACCAACAATACTTTTAGCCTGCGGTAAATGACGTGAAAATACAGATTTTTGCACATTACCAACAGCTATAGTTGGTGGTAAAGTTCAAAGCAACACAGAGCAAGGGCACAGGGGTCCCTGACCCTCCTCACTTCCCTCTCTTGCAGAGTCCGTGTCTCAGTGGCGGGATGAAGGCCGCATTGCTGTCTGGCTCCATGTCCCCATCCTCCAGAGCAGCCTTGTGGCAGTGGCTGCTTCCCAAGGCTTTGCTTTCCACCACGCTGAGCAGGGCTCGTCCACCCTGACGCTGTGGCTGGGAGAGGGGCCCAGCAGGCTGCCAGGGTTCGCCACACACCAGCTGGGGGTTGCAGGTGAGTTACAGGGGTGGTGGCACCCACAGAAAGTCTCGAAGGAGCCCTTAGGAGCCTGTTCAGTAGGAATTGTTCCTCTGTACAACCAGCACATG
>NW_005054435.1:1157579-1173246 GCF_000277835.1 Geospiza fortis | reverse complement strand
AGGGAAAAAAGCTTTTCTCTGTTCTGTGTGCTTAATATGTGTATCTGTCTAAACTGTGTTCAAGTTAATGTCTGTAAACGAGGAAAACGACCCAACAGGGATTGTTCAGAAGCTAAAGCAGCTATTAGCCTGAATGGCAATAGTCTGAAAGCTGATCTAAACTGTGCCTAGAAATCTTTAATCCAAACATATATTTTACAAAAAAACCCACAAACACCATACTCTCATCCATGTAGACCTCCCACAACCACAGCTAGAAAGTTGTTCCATAACAGAAAATTTCCGAGGAGCTACACAAGACGGTTTCCCCTTTTTTCTTTTTCATATAGCACAGCACAAGGGACTGATGATGAGCCAAAAATACAGTCATCTTGAAGTTAGCTTCACCAAAGTCCAGTGGTTTTGTTCTCTCACTCAGCAGAGTTCCACAGATAAGCCATTACCTATCCCATCACTCAGTTACCTGTAATTGGAGATTGGTTTGGAGCCCTCATGTACTGGATAAGGGTTACGTTAACACACAGAAATTACGAGGCTGGGGAGAGCACATCACTCCAGTTGCAGCCCTGACTTGTTTGTCCTTGGCATGCAGGGACTCTGTGGGGTGTTATTTCTCCACCAAGCGGTGTTAAGGTCCATAAACAGCAATTTGAAAAATCTGGTTAGGAAGAAGTCACAAAAGATGGTTTGTTCTGTGTAGCAGCAGGTCAGGTGAAAAGAAGCTTGGGGTGAAAAGCCCTTAATTACAAAACAGTGCTGCTGCCATCAGCAGTGGGAGTCTTCGGTTCCCAGGCCAGCAGAGGGCAGGGTGGATGCTGAAGGCGGCCTTGGAGTTTGTCAATGGACATGTTGGAGCATGTTTTCCTGAGGTATGGAGACCTCACCATTAAAATATGTGGCCTTAAACTGGAGCGGGACAGTGCATTCTCCTGGCAAAAGCACCGGGTTGCTCCTTGTGAGGAAACCTAAGTGACAGAGAGGTTTTCTGAGTAGAACTTGCACAGCTGAAGGTGCTGCTTGAAAGGAAATCACATAAAAGAGGAGTTGTGACTCTGGTGGGCATCAGAAAGAGCAATAAGAAAAATCATAACTCTGAAAGACTTGCAAATATTGAAAAATACATTGTCAGAGCATAATTTGCAGCTGTGCTTCAAAACACTTTGCGCTCTGCAAATAGGAAAAAACCATTAAAGAAAACTTTGGTAAGTGCAGGTATACAGATTTTGTGATTTCTTGTATGGATTTTAAAATTGCACAACATACAATGTACGTGTTCTTTGCTACCATTTTTCGAACTTGTACACTTTTAGTCATTATTGGGATTTTCTTCAAAGGACATAAATACTTGAAGAAATCATTCTAGGCAGGTAAACAAGTATGAAATAATAACTGCTATGTGGGGTTTTTTGTTCTTTGTTCTACTCACTGTCAGTGGATCCGGAACATATCCCAAAAATACACTAAGCAGCATGGATATCACCTGGTAGGTTTATTCCATTATCTTTCTACTTTAGGAGGGAGACCCTGGGTAGTGGAAAGGGTCCATTCTGTTTTTAATTCATTTTCTTGAAATATTAAAGTATTTAAATACAGATATTGAGGAGGGGGTCAAACACAAGGCTTTCTTTATTCCCTAACCAAAAAGTATTTTAGAACGTATCTGCAGTAAATAAAAGCAATTTTCTGGTGAGAGTCTCCATCCCAAAGCTGTGGGCAGTCAGTGAAGTGCAGGAGTCAGTCCTGTGAGCATCCTGAAGTGGAAAGCAGAGATGTGGAGAGTGGTTGGCTGGCCAGCAGGGAGCCAGCACAGGAACAGGGAGCAGGTAGCAAGTCTCATTGCCAAGTAGACCAGCAGCTGGTTTTCCTTCTGTCTGAAGTTTCCCACGCAGCAAAGGCAGCACAGCCAGGGCTTGTGCCTCAGGACCATGCAGCCAAGTGATGACAAAGGTGTGAATAAGCGGGGTCAGGTTATGTTTTACCAGACTGGATCAGAGTGGCCAAGCAGAGAGTAGCAAATGTTACTCATTGGGCTTGGCCATTATTGTTCAGAAATAGTGGAACGTGTGATGTGTCTTCCAGCTAAGTTACTACATCCGTTTGTAGGCGGCAGGATTTTCCACATGTGTAAAGATACAGAGAAGTCTCTGGTGTATGAAGTGATTAACGTGTTTTTAAAGAGCATTTCCAAAATGCTCCACCTCCGAGGAGGATGTGGCCTGCCATCCAGAAAGTGACGTGTTTGTAAATATGCAACACATCCAGAAAGTGACATGATTGTAAATATGCAACATATCCAGAAAGTAACATGTTTGTAAATATGCAATATATCCAGAAAGTGACATGTTTGTACATTTGACATGTTTGTAAGTATGCAACAATGGCATGAGAGGACAAGCTGAGGAAGGAAAGTAAAAGGAGAGGAAGAAATGTGAAAGGCACTTTCTTCCCCTTCACAAAGTCTACAAATCTTACAACACAGCTGTTGTTTGCATTGCTACTACCTTAATGCACTTGTTAAAACAAAGTCCTTGGAGTTGAAGGACTCCAGGAAGGAGAGCCTACACACACATAGGATGATCACCCTTGGCCGGTCCTGGTACTTAAGGAAATCTAAACTGAGCAGCTGCATTACTGTAAAACTGCATAGGAAGATGGAGATGAATAGGTTTGATAAGCCACTTACAAAAAGTGACTTAAAAGTAGTTCCCAAGTTGTTTTACAAATACCTGCTCCTGCCTGCTGATGCTTACAGTGCAAGCAGTGGTGTCTGCACTCATTCTGTGGTTGACAAGTGCTTCTCAACACTGAGCATCTCTGCATGCATTTTTACATCAGTCATAAATAAAACAGGTAGGATAAGGATATTTTCTCGTCCATTATTCATTATCTGGAGTTATCTAAGGGATTCTTTTTATTGTTTAAATGCTTTTCTTGCCTGTTCCCCAAAAGAGAACCTTCAAAACCAAGTGGTATTGTAATAGTGATTACTTGGTTGGGTTTCAAGTATAAACCTTTCCAGAAAGTCATCCTGGCATTGGATGAACTAAAGCTCCAGGCACCACATTTGTAGCAGGAGGGAGAGTTTTAAGAACCACAACCCAGGGCAGTCAAACTCCAGTCTCACTGATGCCAACCAGGTGTGGCCCAGCAAGGGAACATGGGACCAGGCAGCAAATCCTGTTACTGTGTTTTCCTCCTTCTTGCTCTGGATTGAGGTATCCCCTAGCAGAGATTCTGATCACCTCACTGGGAATTTCACTGCCAAAAATGACATTCACAGGCTTCAATTTCAGAGGAACAGAGGAGAGCAAACACGCTTTCTGTTTGATTCAAACGGCAGTTTCCTGCCTTCACTAGCCCTCCCTGGTCTCAGCAAACCCTTTGGCTGAGGAATGGCTTTTCTAGAAAACAAATCCTCTAATCACAAACTTCCTCCTGTTTCCTTTTGTTGCCTCTTTTAATCATTACAGTAGTTGAACTTGGACACTGCTAAGTATTTACAGGAGGAATGAAATCATAAAGTCACAAGCCATGGGGAGGCCAATATGTGACTACCCTCTTAAAGCATGTCCTTTGACATATCTTGAAAGAAGACTGGTACTTCATCTTTGAAATATCCTCCTACACATAACTCTGCCATGTATTATTAAAAAACAGGATGTTTTTAGCTGGACACTCACTCCTTAATAATTCCTTCCTGTGGGTATAGTTCCCCATAGCATTTTAAATGCACATGTCATCACAGATGTGCCTGTATCCTCCTCCTCCTGCTGTAAAATGACGTGAGCATTTTGTTACCGTTAACCCCTAATTTGAAAGCTGTGCATGACTGATGTGGAGAAGATCCTGGTAAGCTGCACCACAGCACTCATCCTGCTTACCACAACGCTTTTTAAAATCTGAGAAAAATACCTGTTGTAAGGGAAGGACATTTTTAAAGTATGACCAGTGAGTATGACATAATTAAACATGAAAGCACTTGGGTTCCAGAAAGTAGGAAAACTTGTAATCTGTGGGAGAAAGTCATGGGCTGAGCATGAGGACATAGGGAAAAGCTGCACTTCTCAGTCAGACAGGTTTTTTCACCAAGTGAAAGTGCCACTTCTCCACTTGGAAGCAACACTTTTTGATTAAGAAGTTGACTCAGATTATGGTGCAGTTCCTGTCATGAGTTGATAGCTGGGTAGTGCAAGTTCAGAGATAGTCACACAGCTGAACATTATCTGTACAGTCAGCCCAGAGTGTGTTTTTAACCCAAAACCACTCAGATCTTCACTACAGCAGGTGGGGGCTTTGTCATGAATTTCTCTGAAGAAAAATTCATCCTCCTTCAGGGTGGCTTCTCAGCCATAGTCACTGGAAAATTCTCTGTTATTTGAGGAATATTACAGGCCCATCTCTGCTGAAACGAGCAGCTTTGCCAGATTGTTTGGGTAACCTCTTGATCTTGCATTCTTTAGTTCTGATATTAACACAAGCAAGTTTTTCTTTTCATTTCTTGTCTAATCGGGAACTTAAAAGCTGCAATTATTTATCTTGGTACTGCCAACTTTGAATTTTTCTACGGGATACTTAACCTTTTTGTGATATTTTACTGTGCATCCATTTTCCACAGACAAACCGCTTTGTGATTCATCCATACAAACCTTGCTAACTGTACATTAGCAAAACATGTTAAATTTTGGTTGTTCGGATTGAGTGACGTTGCCCAACACTTTCTCTTTTTCAATATTCTTTCTATACCAGGTGCTGTTCTAGATGAAAGCACTGGAAAGGTGCTGGTTGTACAAGACAGAAATAAGGTAAGATTGTTACTGGATTATAAAATAGAGAAGTTCATTTAGATAAGCTTATTCTGTAATATAAAACAAAATATATTTTATTTTTATTCCAGTCCAAAATTGTCATCGTAAAAAGTTACTTCCTTTTACAAGTGTCTTAAACACTGTCTAGCAACAGATTGTTGAATTCCATATTAAGGGGAAAAAAACCAACTCTAAAAATCAACAGCTTTGTGATAACTGCAGATTGATTCAGCAGAACTAAATATCCTTCCTGTTTTGAGTTTTATGTTTTCCCCTGTAACTGACCCAGGAGTTCCTGATCTTTCTTTGGATCCATGCAGACCTCTGGAAAATCCCCATAGCTTGAAACGGATTTTGAGAGAAGGATTCTGATTTGGTTTGGTTTCCAAAATTCCAGGCATATCTGTGGCTTTAAGCGAGCAGTAGCATGGTTGGCCATGACCTGGAGACCAGCTTGGTCCAGCAGGTGTAAAGATCTTTAACTCCTCACACACGGAAGCGCCCGCCCTCACTACAGAGGATGCCAGAGCAGAGCAGTGCTGCGGTGAGGGTGCCTCGTGTGATGTGGTTTGAGGTCACCGAGCATCCATCACTGAAATGTCTGCCAGCCCCTGTCAGACTGACCCAGGTTCTAACTCAGCTGCTGCAGAAAGCTGTAAGGCTTCAACAGACATTTAGCCTCCATTATGCTTTCAGCTGCAAGTAAAAGTGTTTCATGTTAAAACTGCTTTAATTAATTCTCTGAGAGAGTAAGATTAATGCCATTTTAACATGAAACAATCAAAGCTTAGCTAGGTGGACTGAAATACACTTGAATGCATATTTTTCATTTTATACAGTTAAAACTCTGCCTGAATCTCACTGGCTGCATTCTCCCATCTTTCCTGAAATAGCTACTAAGACTTTTCTCCTCAGGACCCAAGAGGTCAGTTCATTAGGACCTACAACACAGTTAATGAACTTCAGTGAAAGAGTGCTTTCATAGGCAGGTTCAATCATACCACATGTTGAGTTTCTAATACAAAAGACAAGGGTATTTCTCTTCCTCTGAACTTGTTTCCTGAAACTAAATATGTCTATTTTTCGTTTTTGTATTTTGTATTTTTACTTACAATAAATTAAAATTGGTCTTAGGAGGACTTTCAGGCAATTCAACAATTACTGAGTAAAGCATAAACCTACCTCTCATGCTGTAGACTGCAAAAGTGGTTCCAGCTCCAGGGTGTCTCCAGGGACAGAATAGCACACTGTAAACATTAGAAACATGACATGTATTTACCCTTTTATACACAAAAATATAAATGTGCATGCTTACCTTTTAGTAAATATCTTGAACAGATATCAGAGTAAAAAAAAATGTAACAGCCATTGGAATTTTAAGAGCTGTTTGGATTTAATTGTGACAGGACAATTCCACAGCACACAAAGATTTCCAGGAACTAAAAGTAAATCTGAAAGCCAATAGACAAATATATGTGTTTTCCATCTGCACTATTTTTAATCTATTACTTTAAATTCCAATCCAAGCCCTTTAAGAATGCCCAGGAAAAAAAAATAGTTTTCCAATGTAGTCATTAGGCTTTCAAATCACTGGAAAGCACACAGGTTCCCTGCTATGCTGCATAGACCAAAAAAAGCTTTTTTTGGGCCAGTGTGCCTTTTTACTGCACTTATTTCTAGGAGAAGGGTAACTTCTTCCTACATAAACTTTTAACAAGGAAAGAAATAGAAAGTACATAGAAGTAAAGGTAAAGCCTACAAATCTTTGTGCTCTTGCCAGAGGTGCAGGGACTGGGACTCCTTTATCAGTGTGAGTAACAACACCAAGCCTGCACTTCATGTTTTAATATTGAACTTTATTGTCAATAAATGTTTCTATACATAAATCACACACAAGCTCTCATTTCTTGTATTCCATGAAAATGACAAGTTACACTAAATGATCATTACAGACACATCTTAAAGCCAGTGCAGTATAGAACAGTACAATCATAATACCTGTTTGTAAGATTAAATATATATACATTTTTAAAAAGCCAAAACAATGGAAGTAGAATACATTAGTGATTAAATATAAGATTATATAGTCTATAGCAGCTTTAAAAAAATATTCAACTACTCTACCTAGCAGCAACATTGTCTAATGACTGTTAGACAGTTTGTATTTTTAATCAGTAGGTGTTTTGTTCCCATAGTTCTTACAGACTGTAGCTGTCTCTAATCATCTTGTCAGCAGGAACAAACAAGTTCCTACTTTCTGATATTTATAAAATAACAATACTGCAACTTCAACAAAAAAAAAAGTTATGTGTTAATTGTCTCCTTCTTTTTAAAGAGTGCAACACAGGCTGACTACTTCACTAATGGATTTTTCCTCCAATACAGACTATAAACGCATGGAAATTTCCAGGAGGTCTGTCTAATCCAGGAGAAGACATTGGTAAGTCCTATGAGAACAGGTCAGCCATCAACAGAACTATAAAGACATGAACACCACTGAAATACAGCATGACCCACATTGCTCTGTGATGGATTGTTTCCTTGAATTAATGGGGAATAGATGGAGTGACACAATGCTGGGACCCTAATGGTAACAGGGTAGCATGTTCAGGACAAAGAAGTTTTGTGTTTGTAACATTTACTCTTTTCCACACTTTCTTTAAGTGAGTGCTTGAGGCCAGCTAAGTGTTTGTAGGCTGGTCAGATGTGCTGCAATATGAGCCAGAGGTGCAGAGGATTAAGGTAACCCATATATAGCCCAAATAAAACTGAAACAGGGAGCTCTCAGCTCACACTGGAATCCAGGGCAGTGACCACAGGGATGGACTGAGCAAAAATTTCCATTCCAATAAATGCACTTGCTTCCTTCCACCCCCTTCACTTGATTAATTTGGACCAAGAGCTCCTCGGCACAGGGCCAGGGTGAAGTGCAGGGCCTCAGTCTTGTGGGCACCTACTCCCAACAGGGACATGAAGCACTCCTGTGGTAAGAAACAATGCTGGATTGAGGAAACTTCTCATTTCTCTCCAACACAGCACAGCTGATGAACACTGCTGCAGTTTATCCTCACAGGTGAATGAACAGGGGTGTTTATGAAGAGAGAGAAAATCTGGGTTTTTTCTCCTTGTATCTCAGCCCTTAAAATCCATAGGCTGGTTACTAAAGCTGGGTGTCGAGCCCAGGCTTCCTGACTGTTCCGTACCTTAGAAATATCTCCTGGTTTAGCAGTCTCCCTACAACAATGTGTGGTAGGGTTGTATTCCTGTTATTATTTCAATACATGGAGAAAGTTGCTGGTTGACAGGATATGGCTGAGTTTGGTTTTTGTAACTCATGAGTCATGTTTTAAGTCTTTCTGTCAAACCTGGTGATGGAAATCCAAAATATTTGCTGGACAATGTAATGTAACAGGGTGAAATGGATCCATGTTTTCAAAAGAATCCCAGATGCCATGGCTGTTGTCTAGCCAGGCTCCTTCTCACTTCTATCAGCAGCAGGATTTTTGTACTCAAGGAAACAACAAATGACCAGCACTGGCATTCCAGTGGGACTCCCCAGAGTGATACTGCTACTGAGTACAACAGCAGCCATCCCTCACTTAACAGGTGAGATTATGGCTGGAGCCTGGGCTGAAAACCACCCAGGAGAAAAGTGTCTTACAGCTTCCCTCCTGCCACTTCTAAACTACAGAATAATAAAAGTTACAATTCTCTGCATCACATCTTATATTACAAAAAGATATAAATTAGTCAAGCATAAAATATAATAGAGCCTAATTTTCCTTTTTCATTTTTACATCAAACCTTAAAAACACAAGTCACTCAAGGGACTAAATTTTAAATTACAATTTAAAATTGCAATTACATTGCTTAAAATCCTTTGGTTACATGAAGTGACAACAGGCTTGGCTGCCTACTTAAATGAGTGCAAACTGACTTATGCAAGTGACACCAATTTCATAATGCAGATTAAGCAAAGTGCACACATTTTTGTATCTGAGTATTTCTGAAACTCCAGCCCTAGTGTTTCTTCTAGTTTAATTGTCATTAGATATTTTTATATATACACACTCACATTTAAATAAAAGGGAAACAGAAAATGGCACTTCATCTAAAAGCAAAGCTCAAAGCTTAAATGAAATCCATCATTACTGCAAGTTTCTTAACCACAGCCTGCCTCAGCATTCCTCACGATGTCAGTTCACTTCTGTAGCCCCCTGCCCACTAACAAAACCACCTGCCACAGGGAGTTTCTATTTCCAATATCTGAAACTACCCCTGGAATATCTGCTTTGTTTCCCTCTGACTTGGCAAGATGCAAGCCTCCACAGGATGGTGAATCTCTACGAGTCTTTTAAAATGCATTTGCTTTTGGAAGCAAGCCAGCACACATTCCTTACTGGAAATGAACTAACAGGAGCAGGTAACATTGCACAACAGTTCTGGACATCAACCACTCCAACCAGAGACGACCAGGAAGTTACATTAATTTGGGAAAAGCCAGCATTTAACCTATCAGTACTTACCCCAGGCAAGTAGGATTTGACTTCACTATGATAAAACTGCAGACTTCGGAGAAATCAGTGGAATGCTAAAAAACTTCTTAGGCGCTCTTCAATTTGTTATTGAAGAGAAAAATTTCTCTGGAGGAGTTCTGGATGGGTGGGTGGTTCTCTGGCTGTAATTGCAGCACACAGACCCTGTAGACCCTTAAAGTTCCTGCTGCGTTTGTGGTGAGGAATGTTAGCACTGACCTCACTCTGGCTGGGGCACACAGAATGCACAGATGCAGCATGTTTACAGCATGTTTCCTGCAAGAACAGGCTCTGTGCTGCACTGGTGCTGTGGCATATTTGAAATGTCACCTGACTCTTACGGTACATCTTGAAAAGGATCTGGCACCAACTTTCACTTTCTGAAAAGAATTCTATCCATTTTGTTACCCCTTGGGGTGAAGTGCAGTGAAACTGATCTGATCAAGAGGTCTGACATCAGTACAGGTGCAGCTGCACAGGATCTGAACCCAAGACTGGGCAGGGGCAAGGAGAGGGATGGGGATCCAAAGGACTACAAAGACAGTGCAGTGCTGTCTTGGATTAACAGATCAGTGGAGCCAGCGGCCATCAGTGTCCATTACAAACCACACCCTGCACAGCGTTACCAAAGTAATTCTGTAGGATATACACAGGAAAGGCACACAGCAATTACTGTTGTTTGGGAATCAAAATATTAGCTTATCCTTATGTTGGAAAAACAGACCTACATTCTGAAAACCTTACTAAGCAGAATACAGAACATGCTGAGTAAGAGGCTTTCCACCTTTCCAAAAGGTTTAAGGAGTGCTAAGTTACTCTCAGATGTACTGCAAGGATTGCTCTTTCCACCCAGGAGACACAGCAGTTCGTGAGGTTTTTGAAGAGACTGGCATCAAGTCAGAGTTCAAGTCCATCCTAAGCATCAGGCAGCAGCACAAGCACCCTGGAGCCTTCGGGAAGTCGGACATGTACATCATCTGCCGCATGGAGCCCTCCTCCTTCCACATCAGCTTCTGCCAGCACGAGTGCCTCCGCTGCGAGTGGATGGACCTGGAGGAGCTGGCCAGGACGGAAAACGCCACGCCCATCACCAGCAACGTGGCCAAGCTCTTACTGTTCGGGTACCGGGAAGGGTTTGATAGGATTGACATAACCATGAGGGAGTTCCCAGCTGTCTACACAGGCCTGTTCTACAAGCTCTACCACAGGGAGCTGCCCGAGCCCTACAGAAACATGACATGATAGCAATACAGTTCACATTTCTTTATAGTAATAATTTAGAATTATTGCAGTGTTGAATATTATAGTTATCTGTGGACTTATTTTTAGGTAATTATTAGAACATAATTATTCTCTGATAAGCTAAGATATAAATTATTTTTAAAGGTAATTATTGCTATGAGTGTGCATCGGGTTTGTTCTCCTCTACTCCATAAAGCAAGCATAAGGTAAATAAAATACATAGGTACCTAGTGTTACTGATCCTGAAAATATATTCTGCAAGTCATTTTACCTCCACGCACACTGGCACAACAGGTTTAAAGAGCAATATAAAGACAGTATGAAACATTCATGGTTTAATCTGGTATCTGCAAAAGTAGTTATAATATCAGCAAATAATTGCTTATATTTGGCTACTTCAGAGAGGAGGAGTAGGAAAGGCGACATCTTCAGTGCTGTGTGGCACTGGTGCTCAGAATCTGCCATGGAAGTCAGCTTTTAGCAGACATGGGAAGGAAAAGGATAGCTTTCTGTCCAGGTCCAGTTTTTGGTCCAGGTTTGTACTGTCCAGTTCTTTTCAGTGCCACGTACCAATCTGAGTATTTCCGTGACCGGTAAGTGTTGTAGTTATTGGATTCCAAACGTTCAAAAAAGAAACATTCTTCTGTTGCGTATTTCTAAAAGGGAAAAGAGAAAGCATTACTGGTGTAGCACCACAAATCAATTCTTCACATTCTGGGGACTAACTTAGCAAGAATGTGAGCAGTACCTTTGATTTTAAGATAGAGATTAACTGTTTCACAACTGAAGAAAGATAGTTACTGTGAAAATATTGTCAAAAACTTACAATAAGAGGTTTTTACCTATGGTTCATTTATTGTCTCTAACACAGATTAAGCAGCTTTTAATTTCCTTTTAATTACTGTGTAATTCTTTGTTCTGATCAGAAAATGTATAAAAGAAGCCTTTAAGAACAAAAACTTTAAGCAGAATATAGACAATTCAGTACAATTGCCCAAGCTGCAAATTCAGGCAGAGGCACATCAAAAAAGGTTGAAAAAAGAAAAGTCCTTATTTCTCCCCAAAGCATATGTGACACCAGTGCTTTCCTACAGTACATTGTCAATGTAAACATTTTGACATAAACCCCATCATTAAGGTGACAAATGACAGCTCAGGCTTCATGAACTGTGTATTCCTTAACATGTCCCAGAGGTGACATTTCAGGAGCTGGACTGCTGTCTAGCAAGAGCAGGATGCCAGCCACTGCACTGTCAATCTCAGCACCTGGAAAAACTCTGGATATCTGTGTTTTTTCCTTTCAAATACACTTCAGTCCAGGCTGCATCCAGAGTGCAGATCTGACAGTAGAAGCTTTCTCAGCACCTCATGAAACACCTGAACTCTCCTCAAACTAAATGCAGGTTATTTTCACATTCTTTGAGCACAATTTGAATCCATAACATCAAAAGACAAGAATTTCCCTTCGAGTCAATTCCTTCAAGTCTGGCAAAACCTGTCTGATCACAGCAAAGCCACATAAGCATGACAGAATGAACAGGTCATATTCTCAACAAATTATTTATCATAAAATACAAGTCAGTCAAAATTCTTCCTTTGATGGGAAGTTTGGGAAATTTCTTCATTAAATTAAATAATCACATTTCACTCCATAAAGTGAAAGTATTTCATTCTTACAATTAAACTGGAAAGTCAAAATAAGCCATATCAGATGGGAAATGTTTCCATTTTTTCATCAAAACTCTGCTGGAACAGATGCATTTCTGCACAAATATTTGCAGTTAAAAGAGCATTTTCCAAGGGGAGGTTTTGCCTATCTGCATTCACATCAAGCCATTTCCTCCAGCGGTAGAGATCACCTCTCCCCCATGACTGAGTCTGTTTAAGTAAAGAACATGAAAATGCTCAGTTAAAAGCTGCATCATCCAGATTTCCACACAAGAACGCGACCCATTGCACCCCCACGCAGGTCACCAGGGTGAGCAATGGTCCACGGGCTGTGCAATAAATCATCCTGCAAAGCCCAGCTCAGAACAACCCTGCAGCATGTCTCAACAAGTAATTACAAAAACATCCAACAAGATGAGAAACAGGCCTGAATTAGAATTTGCAAGCATATTTCCAAAAATGTTAATTTATTTGTAAAACAAGGACACTGCGCAAATTGATCCTGGACATTGAAAAGTAATTAAAAACCCCAGACATTAAAAAGGACAGAATAGTACTTGAGTGACTGATTAGAGGACTAAATTATGTGTTTAGGAATTAAAGTTCCATAATGTTTTGAAAGAAATTTCAGCAGTGTTTCACCATGTGCAATTCACCACAGACATTTCCAGTGTACACTCTGCAAGCTCTCGTGAAACACAGCCCTGCTCTAGCGAACAAGAGACGCTGGCAATTAGAAATAGCTTCATGAATGTGTTTAGAGGCAGAAAATGGTAAAGGCACAGCCAGCCACAGACTGTTGGAAGTTACAGTGCAGAAATCCTCATGGAAAAACACTGCCAGTGCTACAGAAAACAGCCATGAAATTGCAACAGCGTTTGTTAGGCTGGTTGGAGAAGAAAAGTCTTAAAAGAGTAAAGTTTCCACCTTTGAATAACAACAATGTTGCGTGCAGCAAACATGATGCAAGTAATACCCATTTCCAGAAACAACACCAAAGAAAAAAGTTTTACAAGCTCAAGTGAGAAGCACAAAATGGCCCAACTTTACATACTCTGAGAGAGTAATTCCGAGTGACTGGACGATACTTTACAAGCGCTTCACCTTACAGGAACTAAGCAAACAAAAACCGCTGCAAGGGAAGCATATTCTACAACCAAACCCATCATGCAGCAGCAGGGCAGAAATCCCAAATATAAACACACCCCTGTGTTTATGTTTATCATTTCAGAAATGATGCTAAACAGCCTATTTTGACCATTCCCGGTCACTCAGGGTACGGAGTGCTATTAGAATGGGAAGCCGAATGCCACTGCACCAGCACCACAGGAAATTCCCAATTATCCTTAACTCAAGAATAGCACAGTGGACAACTCCTCACATTTTCTTCAACTGAGCTGTCACACAATATCCGAGTAACTTGAAGCAGGTTCTTTAACTGCATTCCCGAGCCCACACAAAACTCCCTGGAGCCAGAACTGAGGAGCGCCCTGGGGAGCCCTGCTCCTGTAAAACTACTTACAGTCTCATTTCATGGAGGCAGAGGAGAATCAGAAATAATTTCTGCATCCCCTGGCACGGGTCTTTCATTAGCTGCAGTTCAGCCAGGGTTAGGAATGCACATTGTTAGCCCCAGGCACAGAGCAGGCTTGCACAGAGGCTGAATGGGGCTATGCAAATACACAAAGCACCAGGGGCTATTGCAAACCAAAATTCTGGCAGGGTGGATGCCCTGGTGCTTCACCAGGCACTGAAGGATATAAATGTGGATGAGGGATTTACAGTGTCTAGGTCTCATAAGCAAAATTAATGTAACTTCAGCTCTTAAAGCAAAATTTATCATTTGGCTCAGAGAGACATTAACTGTCCGAGTTTGCTGCACACACTGGCTTTAAAACACAATTAAAAATTCAACTGATACCAATAAAATAAACAAGAGTTTAAACTAAACTGGACTCACTGGAGAGCACCTTAATTTATCCGCACTTATATAACTTTTAAAATTTTATCATCACATTTTCAAAAATATTTTTCTTGCCAGTTTTCTAGTTGGGAAGTGCCCAAAAAAACCTTGATTCTCTACAAAGAGGAAAATGAGAAAATAATTTTATACAGATTAGTACCATGAAAGTAATTTTTTAAAAGAAATTGGTTTTACTTTCCCCTTCAAAGAGATCTTTTAAAATCACTTTATGTGCAAGTAAGTGAAAGAGGAAAAAATTACTCCTGAGGGTAAAAAGGCAGACACTTTATTCTTCATTTGTTTTAATAATTTCCTGATCACTGTGATTTTTTCCCTCTCAGACAAGCCATTCCTGTTAAATTTTGCAGCTCCTAGGTAGGGCAGAAATACCCAACTCCTCCTAATTCCTATTTCAAGTAACTGACAGGAGCTGTGCAGAGCTCATTTCTCCTTATAAATCCCACACCGAGCAGCTGAGTCAGTCCTGCAGGAAGAAAGGCCACCCCACACAGAGCAAGGGCAGGACCCAGCAACACAGAGACACCAGGCAAGTGCTGCTTACCAAGGCCAGCAGTCTGCCATCCTCCTTCATGGCCAGGAAGCGATTGGCACTGACACCTTTGATGGACACCACTCCTCGCTCCTCCGCCTGAAGCTGCAGCTTGACTGCAAACAAAACAAAAAAACAAAAACAAAAGGTTTCACCTTTGTTCACCTTTTTCAGCCATCATGGGATTGCAGCAGTCAGTCCTTCAAACCCTCCACCGCAGAAAGCTTCAGCGTGCAATGAAAATAGTAAATTTTCAACATTTGGCTTTCTGATCCCATTTTTAGAAAGCACGTAGCTACTTTCGAATTTGCAACAGCGAGATTGAGTTATTCCATCTTCATTTCGCATAAAGGCAACTTAAAACCCATGAAATTCCTTGAAAGGCCACTTAGGGCGCAGTCAACTGCTCCCAGAAAATGGAGATTTTTCATGGCAATTTTTCCAGAGGTATGTCTCAATGTTTGCAGAACAGCATCGGCCGCTGAACACACACAGCTCTGTACAGGCAGACTGTCAGCGAGCCTAACTGAGACTGTCCACGTCCATATCACTCCCTAAGGGTTCTGGCAGTTCCCAGCAGAAAATATCCATTAGTTTACCTCATCCATCCAACAAGTGGGTGGAACAAACAAACAGAACTGCACCAGTAGGTGAAGGCAGCAAAGGCACAAGAAACAGTGCTATACAAAGCAGGAACATGTTTTGCATCAATTAAAAGAAATTAAAGATTTTATAGAAATGAAAACCTGTAAGGTCCTATCACACAGCTTTGAGCTACTACCTGTGAATTATTAACACAACACAATTGATTTCTGTAGCCATAAATCAAACCCAGGAGTTTGGATGAAAGCTTCCCCTTTTGCCTGCCTTTGCCTGTTATATACAAGGTCTCAGATGAGAGCTT
>NW_005054435.1:1154540-1157569 GCF_000277835.1 Geospiza fortis | reverse complement strand
CAGGTCCTTTTTTCCTTTTGGAGATGCAGTTTTAAATAGCCTGAGCTTTTCAGCCATCAGCATAAATGCCTGAAGTGACTGTAAATTTTGGAGAAGGAGCATCTCTTGAGATTCAGAGAGAGGTTGTTGCTTATTTGGCTTTTTGTTGAAGGGAAAAAAGACAGCACTGAAGAAACCAACCGAAACTCCAACACCAGGAATACAGGGAACATAAAACTGTTGGGATAATTGCTGCAAACCCCTTTTCAGGGTAAAAGTTAGAAGTCAGACACAATTTTATCTCAGAATCAAGTATCCAAATTACAGTGCTCCTAAGCTATGAGGCCAAAATCAGACTTGTGAACAGCTCCAAACACTTTGGTGTAACTCCTTAGCCTCTGGGGAAGCAAGAACGTGGAAAAGTGCTCTGGGCAGGGACTGTGGGAAATGGACTTTTGAGATGTGCCAAGCACACAGCTTTCACCACACACTTAACAAGAAACAGCTGTGGAACAGCTGAAAATTAATATTAATTACTACAGTACTGACTTATTATGCTTCATGACTTCCTCTGGACAAAAACGCACATGAAATCCTACAGCATCACACCGAGCCAGAAGTTAAAATTTTGTAAAAATAAACTTCTGGTAAAGGTTTGTAAGTCCTGTGAAAATTTGTCTAGCTTGTGAAAAGAAAAAAAACAAACACCCAAGGTATTCCTGCAGAGCTTGAAAAGAGCTGCAATACTGAAAGCTCAAAAAGATCAGCTTCACTGGGTTTTCCTCTCCAACTCCAAAAACACATGAACAAATAGAGCCAGAACAGAACTGTGAGTTTTTCAGGTTTCAGTGTTATTTTACAGCTTTATTAATGCAGTGAGTATTTGCCACAGGGTTACACTGAACTGGAGATACCAAGATACAACACAGCCTTACTGATCAAACACGTCTTGACTATATGATCTTCAGCAGAAGTGACAATTTTAGGTTTAGCTCACTGCAACTAAATTGGTTGTAAGAGAAATGTATCACTTAACACCGATAATCTGCATTTTTACAGCCTTTGGTCACCAACAGCAACAGTGCAGACTCCATTCATCATTTCTTATCTACTCCCAATACTTGTTTTCAGCACAACTGAACCTCAAGACTCCATCCATGGAAGTCAAATAATTAAGACATTTGTAGGCCAAAAAAAAGTAGCAGATTGTTGTGAAAGAGCTCATTAACCAAGGGCTAAAAAGGCCTGTTTTCCCAGATATTCTGGCCTCTCTAGCACGGCAGTGAGTTATTTCCCTGTTCCCATTCATGCCCTGCAATCCACAAGGAACACCAAGCACAAGGCTCTGCTCGGTGCCTGCTGGTGTTGTGAAAACACAGAGCTCACCCGCAGAGCAAACATCCCCAGGACTGGGGCTAAGTCATCATTAAGTTATTAAATTAAACAATAAAACCAACTCAAAGGACCCAGGAAATTTACAGCTCCTATTAAAGACTTTATTTTCTATCATAATAAGCTTAATAGAATCATTCTGCTGAGTAAGAAGGAATGAATTGCAGGACGTCCATTTGCACTTTTCACACCAGCAAAGAAACTCTAAGTGATGTAGCTCGAGTGAACCTACAGTGCCTTCCAGTCATATAAAAATGGATAGAGAGGGAATGTTTTTCCCAACAATACACAGAGGTCTATTAGAGATTCATATTCACTGATGTTCTGGCTGAAAAACACCACAAGCTATACAGTCCAACCCACAGAAACCAGTACAATCTGTGGCACTAAAGGAAGCTGGAGCACACTGCAACAGGCACTGAGATGTTCTTTCACAGGGTATGTGGCCAGGACAGATGTACAAGCTGCAGGTTAAACTAAACAGTGTACTTCAGAGAGTTACAAATGGGCATTTATTTCACAACTTGGAGAGATTTTTCTAAGAATATGGAAGGTGAAAAGTGGTATTTAATAGCATTGTGGTTGGCAAAGTTTCAGATTTCTCTTTAAAAATGGATCTTCCTCGTTTTCTTAGATACCTCAAAAAAAAATTATTTCCAAGGCACTTTTGCACAGTCCAGTGGAGAAAATAATTTTGAGGACAAGCAGCTAGACAGGAAAGCTGTTAGCAAATGCAAAAAATAAAGAAAACATGAACATTTTCCAAAAGTACTTTTATTGTCCTGAGCACTAGAACTGGAAAATCACACGTACAATGCAAACTCTCAGGTCCTTTTACAGTTCTAATAAACCAAAGCTTTAGAGTGGCCCAGACCCAGGAACTGCACAACTTAAATGGTCCCAGAAGGTTTCCCCGCTATGCATCGTAAACAGTTTGGCCAAAAATCTCCTTCAAAATGGGTTCATTTCAAAGACCTGGGCAAAACCTACCAACTTAATACTTCAGGGAAACAGAGCTGCACATTCTGGAAGTTGCTCACTGCTGAGCTGGTACTACCTTTTGACTCCCAGTGGGAATCTGCTGGCAAGCCCTTCGCCCAGGGCAATCCCTGTGACCAAAGCCACGTGCTGGTATTTCACTCACAGCAGCTGCACTGGCTAACATGTTCTGGGGCAGGAGAATGCCACAGGATTAGTAAGGAAAAGGGAAAATAAAGGTCACAGGGAGGAGAGAAAGGGACAGAAACACGTCTGGAATAAAATAAAAGGCAAACAAAAAGAGCAAAGAGCAGTGAAGACAGAGCAGGGTAAGGGCAGCACAGGAGGATGCTGCTATACTGGAGCATGAGGCAAACTCACGCATCTGAAGGAGGTGAAATTTGAGGATGTGTTAGCCAAAGGGATTAATAAAATCCCCATTTTCCTACTCCACAAAGAAATGGGAACTCTAACCACTATATCAGAAAAACCATGAAGTAAAAACCAACTATGAGCTTCTGGCTTTGGATGCATTTACACAGCAAATAAAGGTTCGATGACAGCTTCAGCTGTATTTTCACTGTAACCCTTCTAGCTAACACCTACAGACAGCCTTCAGTGCAGACTAGAGCTACAAGTACCATCCCCAGTGTCAGGATCACACAAAACTCGGGTCAGAA
>NW_005054435.1:1146890-1154530 GCF_000277835.1 Geospiza fortis | reverse complement strand
GTGAGACCCCTGCCTGCCACACTGCAGCAAAGGGAGCAGCTCATGGCCTGGGAAGAGAGGAAAAATTGGATACTATTTCAACCCCCGTTTTCACTAACATAGAGCTGCTTTAGTGGAACAAAAAGCAAAACACCTCTCACTCAGTTTATGAGAAAGGAGAGTTTCTGTACCCCCAAAAATCCCAGGCTGCACGTCTCTGGATCAATGACTAGTGTTACTACAGCCTGCTGTGGAAAAGCTCAGCCCCAGCCAAAGGCTCAGGGCCCATCTCCAACATATTTGCAGAGGCCCTGTAAGGAAAATCCTTTCACAAGGCCCCCGAGTGACAGCGCGGTGAGGCTGCTGCGCCAGCTCCCACTGCCCATCCTCCCGCGCCTCGGTGCCCACAGGAAAGCACAAAGCAGCTATTTTGCAGTCTCACTGCAGAGGTGGGTCAGCTCCAGAGGGAATAAGCATCAGAAATACAAGGAAGTTCACAAAAACAGGGAGGAAAGTAAGACTCAACAACGTTTCACTAAATGCAACACCCTACAGCCGAATTCCCACTCTTCCATCCTCTGTGGCTGAAGTTGGCCATTCCTTCACGCTCGGGGGCAACATCTATTCCCAGCCAGGTGTCCAAGCAAAACACAAGGAGTCAGACATGCTTGCTCCACACCTAATATGACAAACCCAGGGGCTGGTTCAAAGCTACACATGCATTTACAAACACACATATAGTAACACCCCCTTCTGGCTTTTCCTGTCTGCTGGATCAGATCCAAACCCCAGCCTGGTGATGCCTACTGTAACTTTCTCTACGAATTACAAATATCTTTGCGTCCCTCTGCTCACATCAGTCTCTGACAGTTTCTGATATCTCTTTCTCAAAGGCACAATTAGCAATTTAGCATCTTCTGCTGTTTGATAAGCGCTGACATACGAGGCATCCCCAGGTCTTCAGACTGTGAACAAGAGAACAACTCCTTGCTCGCTTTCATATGCTCATGGTAAAAGTGAGCCACTGCCAGAGTCACTGATGCAGACACTGCCTAAAACCTGGAACACATATGAGGCACTGAAAGGACAAATAGAGAGGAGAAACAACCAGCAAACCTTAGCAGGAGAGGTGGGCTGCTAATAAACCAAACCATCAGAATTGCAACAAAAACAATCAAGCCAATGGAGTGTCAGGACAAGAAACAGTGAGTCACGCTCCCATACAAAGGCACATTTCTTTGCTTTTGCATGACAACATTCTAAGCGTATCTTTTTCCTTTTTGCCAGCCAGAGGCATAAAACCACTCGCAGACAGACCAAGGTGTCCAAAATGTAAACATCTACAACAAAAATACACACTCGTGAAATGCAAACACTTCAGGAAGTTCCGATTACACTTAAGAGTAAACCAAGGCTTAAAGCCGAACAGTAACTTGTGTAACTGTTTAAGCATCCACCCACTATGGTAATCAACCACATTAACATGGACTTTATTTTAAAAGTTTGCATCTTTTTAAGTACTACAGATACTGAATACAATGGAAATTATTTCCCTCTTCAGGTTCTCCACCTATTCTGATTTTTACCTTGACCTCAATTGCTGCAAGTACCCCGTTCTACCTAACATGCACCTATGACACTGGGAATCCTCACCATGAAACACTGATTACCAAACACACAGCATTCTCTGGTGCTCCCTATAAATTTCACATAAAAGTCAGTAAAATCATCCTGCAGAACAATCAATAATTTCAGAATAGTGTGACATCCAACACTTCTGGCACCAGTGTGACACTGCTCCTTGCCTGTGTGCCCACATGTAAAACATGCACAGCCACACTTTTCCACTTCTCACAGCTCACATAATTTGGTTGATCAAACCTACCTCGAGCCCTTTAAAAGTAAAAATGTCATGCAAAAGCAAATCCAAAGTTTGTGAATTCTGCTTACAAAGCACAACTTGGGCATTTTGTGCTGCCGAGTAAAGTAAACAGCGATTGCTTCGCATTACGAAAGTATTTCGTATGCCAGAAACTCCAAGTCACCGTCATGTAAAACCCTTCTAAATGCTTTCTGCCACACTGTTTGCTGACTCCTCGGCATTGCAGATGAACTGATGCGTCTTTGGAAGTCAAGAGGGCAAAAGCAAACTGAAAAAATTCCTAACTTTACCAGAGAAGACCTTCATTCCTTACTGGGTACAGGTAATAAAGCTTAGTCTCCAAATTACCGTTCTTTTCACCCCATATTCTTGATTTAGAAAAATGTTTCAGGGTTGCCTTATCAAAAGAATAATGCATGCTTGTTGACATGTAGTTTTTTTAGGACTGTTCCCAAAGGGCTTTTCTTAGCAAGGGTAAGGTATGCCCCACATTGTTTCCATCTGCTTTCACTTTGTTCAGTATTGACTGAAGTAAATCACAGAATAACCCCTTTTGGGTATTGAACTTCAGAACAAAGCTGGTGCGACTGTTCAGCCAACACAACCATGTCAGAAGACACGTACAGAACTTGCAGGAGTTCTGCTTTATGTTTACTGTGCGTTCACTCATCTCCTTGTAACTATGACCTGTTTTTCACTTGCAGCAAAACAAACACATAAAACCAAGGACGACTCAAGGCAAACACAGGAACAGCATTTCAGAAGACAGAGAAGGTAAAATGTGTAATTTTTAGAAGGTATTTTGTAGTGTTCCTCCTCCAGGTACAACTCACCCAGCTACTCAGTAGTACACGGTATTTCAGGGCTGTGACTGATGTTGGAGCAGTAACACATGAGATGAAGGGCAGAGGCTGCCAAAGCAGTGGTGAGACATTGCTGCCCCATAGGCTCAATAAGCCTCAGTGTCACAGTTGGAAAGGAAAAGCTGGATTTTAGAAATGCCAAGAAGAATAAGTAAATGGGATTTCAGAGAGACTGGAGCACAGTGGTGAAAAAGGAACTCTGTCAGGCACCCAGGGTCCAGAGAGATGGCACAGCTGACGGGGAGGAAGAAGGAACAGCCCCATACAGAGGAGCTCCTGTGAATTGAGCTGCCTTTACAGCTGATTGCCCTTAACCTGGCCAAAAGGTTGAGATTGCGATTATGCTAGCTTTGTACTTCCCCCATCTCCAGTACCAATGAAACTGAACTGATCATTGACACTTTAATATTTTTGCAAAAAGTAAACAAATTTTAAAAAATTTAAAGCCGTACACGTGCACACGCAGCATAGCACTGGTGCCAGTGCAGCTCCTTTATTGCAAGGACAGTGCAAATGCCACAATAAGCAAAAAGTCTTACTTCATAGTCCTATTTCATCCCCTTCCATCAAGCTGGGTAACCACCCTGTGCTGACCTTTAAATAAAGCATGCACAGGGGAACAGCACAAGCTGCAGTGAAGAACAAGAGCTGTCAATCACTGCTGACCCAGCACAGTAATGAATCCCAGTCTTCACAAAAAGGCTCTAATTTGCTTTTGAATGCAGCCCTGCTTGAGCAAAGAATTTTCTTTGTAAGAAACCAAATTCCTTAACTGAAAATAAAACACACAGTGCATATTTGGGTAACAGTCCTCAATTTTATTCTGAGTACATTTGAACTATGCTAAGAAGGGATTCCTGACCAACAAAAGAGACCTTGGACCTCCTGCAGCTTGGAAGAACCTACTTGACTCCCTGCTGCTTCAGCCTGACCACTGCTAGTGCCCATATCCTGGTTTAGATCTATGGGATGGTTTCAGTGCCCACACTGCTCCAGACAGCTCCTGCAAGAGGGTGCTCCTGCAGTACAGCAGCTATAAGTGTCAGACATCAAAGTGTCCCACCTTTCATCACATCAAAGCAGCAGCCAGGCACCCCACTCCTAGTAGCATTTTCTCCTAATAAAATATCACACTGACAATACTGATGGGATTAGAGCCTGATCACTGGAAAACACCTTACGACTACTGGTACTCGCTCTAGCACAGGTAAGTGCTCTGGGGGAAGCTACTGCTTGAAGCTGTAAAGCAAGCAGAAGGTTGGGACTGAAATAACATCTGGCAACATGAGCCAGTTCTGTGCACCTCTTCAGCTTTGAGGAATTCCTGCATTTCTAAGGACATGAGCATTGTACATTTTTTTTCCTCCATTTTCCTGAATGAACAACATTACTGTCAGCAAAACATCCACAGTGAGTCTGTAAACATCTCTAAAACCACAAAATTAATCCTTCCTATTTATATACGCTAATGAATGGCCAGGAGCATGCTCAGCTGTTCATCCCAACTGCTCCATTACAGGTGGACAAACCCAAATCCACATACTGTTTCCCAAGAACTGCTCAGCCCAACAGGTCTGTGCAGCAGGATTCCCTAAGTGACTTTTCCACAGAAGTGACAGCCCCTACATGGCCATTGGTAGCTGCTTCTCCACACTAACACGTGCTCCTGGTTTTGTATCCACCTCTGTTCCCAGCAGGTCCCACAGAGTAACTGCACACCAGGAATGTCAGTCTCTCCATTGGTCTTCTCAGAGTTGTGGGTCTGTATGAACTTTGTAATACAGTCCCAAAATTATATTATAACCTGAAATAACAGGGGTGACAACTGCATAGAGTCTGCTAATGCTTTTCAAGACATCCATCTGGGAAGAACTTGTCTCCTGTCCTGCATTTTAACACGAGGGCATTGCATCACAGGACAGGCAGTGACAATCAGCTGCCACTGGAGAGGGACACTCCATTCCACACTACCAGCACTCCTACCACCTCCCTTGCACCAGCTCTGGCACTTTTTTGGCCTCTCAGTGATGGATATGTGGTGAAAAATAAAAGACTTCAAGTTTTTTTCCCCAGTACCCAGAAACGCCAAGAAAAGATACCAAAAAGCTGATGGTAGTTGCCAGAGGTGCTGCAGACCTTCCCCCAAGCACAGATCCAGATGCTGTGATAACTGCACACTTGAGTATGTTAAGGACATCCTTTAACAGGAAAATAACCCCAAAGCTACACCCCCAGAGAATGGCACAGAGTCTCTGGGGATATGGGGTAAGTCTGCATCAGGCATCGTGGGTCAGCCTGAGAGCAGGAAGGAAAGAACCAAGAAACAGACTACAAATATTTTCAAGCTGTATCACAGCTGACGTCTCTCGTTGCTCTTACAAAACACCACCATGCAGGATTCCACAGCCACGGCTGCAAGGATTCTGTGACTTGCATATTCCAGGAATCCTAATGATTCTGGTTTTATGAGATCTGCTACAACCCTTGCAGAAGGTAACAGACAAACCCCGAGCTCTGCAGCACATTCACGAGCAGAATTTCACCACACTGGCACTGCACATGGCCATGGAGTCAGGGCCCTACTTTGCCTTTTCCCAATACCCTCAGTCTCCTTCTCCTTTGAATCACTCGGTCAGTGTGGTTTCAAGCTCTGCAAGTCAGAGATGAGCACCAGGCTCAGCCAGGGTCACTCCAGCAGCAGTGCACCATGACAGCTCCTGCAGGACAACCTCCACCCAACCGGGCAGACATCATCTCATTTGTATTCTCGGCTGATCCTATCGAGCTCCAGTCAAAATCTGGCCCTACCCTGAACAAACAAAAAACTACGTAAGATAATAACCCTAAAATGCCACCAGCACTCCAGAGAGTCGCCCTTTGAATATTTTTATTGACAAGTCTGGAGGCAGCAGAAGAGGCACAGGCAAAACACTTGACTTGCATATTGTTACCAAACATTACTGAAAATGACGAAGGGTGAGAGAGCTGCTTCATTTTGAAACACATCTTAAACAGGTGCTAACAAAAGCAAAGGCTATTAATTCTCCATCAGGATTGAAACATTATCTCATTACCAACGTTAAGGCTTCAAAAATCATGCTATAAACATGATTTCAGATACCACCTGGTATAGATACTCAATTTACAGATGTTGTACACTTATGTATGTTCTTCAGCAACAGTAACTGGAGCATTCTCTGGGCTGCACTGGGTCTGGTTTGGTTATATTAGATAATTGCACTAAACACACTGTCACCAACAGTCAAAAGCACCATTAATTCCAGGGTTGAGCACCAGTTCAGCACAATCCATCACCTCTCAAGTATCCTGGAACAGATGGCCACTGATCCCAGGGCAATGCTCCCAAGAGTGCTGAAAGCCATAATGATCAAATAATTATTTATTAGAACTGCCTGCCTTATCTGTAATCCAGGGGAGCAGGGGAAAGCTTACAAAGTGTAACTGAAAAGACTATGATGTAAAATTCAGGTTGAGTTACTAAAATAATTTACTTTTTGTAAAATGCTTTTAAATATGACCCCACTACAGATAAACTTTTCCTTAGAATCAGCTGCACAAATTTCAAGCATTTATGAAACAAATGAAAACCAACAGCAGCCACCTGATCTCACAACATGTTATCTGTATTTCTTTTCCAGCTCTGGGAGTGCAGTGGCTAACAGGAGTTGGATTATCATTTTCCTGCAAACCAGACTATGTAAGTACCTAAAAGTGCTCCTGATTTCCTGTGTGAGACAATCTAAGGGCTAAATCCTGCCCTCTAGTGTACCTGTGGGTGGTGGTGCCCTTAGAACCTTCCCCACTTCCAAACTGGGCAGAAAACAGCTGGGAGGGACAGGACAGTTCACTGCCCACTGGAGACATCTCATGTTGCCTTGGTTCACCTTGGGAGTGTACCTGCTACTGGATCACACAGCTCTGGGGTGGGCAAGACTCTCCAGGAACTGGGATAGAGGAGTAGCAGACACAGTGAGAGATGAGAAGGCATCCTCCCCTGAGCAGGCACATGCAGGAACACGATGGTATTTCTATGATAAGAGAAGCAAAGGAAGCATATTCCCAACTTTTTCACACGGGATCTCTGCTACTTCATCCCCTAAAGGCAGCTACATCCAGGAGCCAGGAGGAATTTCCATGCTATTGCCACAAAGTACTTGGCAAAGCAGTGCAGATCTGTGCAACAGATCAAAAGTAATGCAAAAAGAGTCTGTTTCCAGAAGGACTGAGGTAGAAGCAACGTATTTGAGCATTTAGGGACAGAGGTTTTTTAAACAAGTCACCTCTCACTTAGTGCTAAGATTTGGAAAAGATCTTGCCCTGTCAACAGCTCTGGCCATGTCTGTGGGACACCAGAATGGGAAAGAAGATAATCCAAGTCCCAAACAACTTACCTATGAAAGCTAAACACCAGGTCCTGAACCTTCATATGGAAACACTTCCTGACACTTGCTCAGCTTGAGGGTCACCATGAGTTTTCTCCCATTGCATGATCAGTGATCAGATTTCCATCATCTGCACTGAGTTGCTCTAAAAGTCAGTCTATACTTCAGCAGTCTTTCCAAAACATTTACAGCATAACCATTTAAATGTTGTGAGAGAGACAAGTCAAAATCTTAATATTAACCACTGGTTATGAAAGGAACCTTCTTAAGAAATTTTCCTGGACAAGTATTACCCTATTTTACATTTTCTTCAGATATTTATGGAAGAGGAGAGAGGTACTGAGCAGGAAGGAGGTGTTTCATACATCTGCAGGGTTGACTGAGCTCACACAGCTGAATCCTTTCCAAGTGAGAGGCTGGAGCCTTGTCACCTCATTAAGGAATGGACAAGAATGGCTCAGGATGCCTTGGATAGTCTTGGGTTATGCTCATCATGAAACAAAGCTGCTTAAG
>NW_005054435.1:1144014-1146865 GCF_000277835.1 Geospiza fortis | reverse complement strand
GTGCTACTAGACATGTTCTAAATGTATGGATAAGTGTTCCCTTTCCATTCTCCAGGTTTTTCTCCCTCACCAGCACTGTAGCCTCTTTGAGGGAAACACCTCTGGAGAGTTTCTAAGAGCCTTTCCAGAAACACTGCGTCCTTTGTACAATTTCCAGGGCATAAATCAACAGTTGTTGATCAACAACAACAAACCAGGCATGTTTTTGTTTTGCTTTAGACAACAAAACTCTCAGAAAGCACCTTCTGTTTCTTGTTTGTCTGAAAGCACTTCTTCAAGGGAAAACACTCTGGATGGAGTCCCCAGAGTGTGTCCAAAGGGGCACTTCACTGGAGTCACGGCAGCACACGCGTCAGATGTGGCAATAATGGCCATGGAAGGTGCCCTGTCCTGGGTTTCAGCTGGGTGAATCATATGATCCCAATCCTCCGGCATTCTTAATTTCATTAACGACACAATTATGAATAAATGAAGGTGAGTGTAAAACCATGCCATGACCTAAAGTGGATGTGTATTGTGTATTTCAAATAGAGGCAGGAGGAGGGGAGCTAAAAAGGACATGGATCATGGAAATTGTTTATAGTATTAAAACTTTGGTCTGAAACATAAGGAGACAGTAACTTGCCTTCTAAAATAAGAACTTCCTTTAAAAGCAAGAAGGATGATGTGCTACTGAAATGTTATTTTGTATAATTAATTCCTAAGAATAGCAGCAACCACAAGCATCTCTATGAAGGGGCCTTTAATTATTTCTAAACCAAATTGTGCAGACATTGTATTTCTTTTCTCAAAACCACCTTACAAAACCTTTTGCTTAACTAAGAAAATCACCCTACTCGAGGTGTATATTTTCATTGCTAATTTCTTTTTTGAAGTCCTCTCACATTGTCCAAGACTTATTGCCCTCTGCCATGCCAGGAATACCAGGAGATTTCACAGGGACTTCCATAGAGCAGCACTCAGCAGGTCAGAGTTGAGCAGTGTCGTGTGGAATGACGTATTTACAGCAAGGATGCTAAGGATGTGAACCACGCAATGCCCCAGCAATGAGCCTCGCTGATGCTTCAAGCACTGATTATTCTCTGCTTCTCAGAACTAGGGTTCTTCCAGGAAAAGAAAAAAAAAAAAGAAAGGAAGAAAAAGCAACAAGCCAAGAGCTGTCTGATAATGAAAAAAGGAGAGAATTCACTACTAGGAAAGCACGAGATGTCAGTTGAAAATTTTGGTATTGATAAGGTTCAATAGGAAGAGAAAACACACATTCAGTGGACTCAAGAATGAAAAACTAGTATTGGTTTCCCTGAGAAAATAATTTAAAAAGGCAGGAGGGAAGAAATTATTATGGTGGAGCTCTATGATGAAAAAGGCAGCAGTGATAAATACCACCTCCACTCAGGGCAGCCTGGCCCAGCCAGGTGAGCACACAACAACACACACCATTACCTGCACTTTTCAAAAGCAAAGATAGGGAATGAGGCAAGATCTCAACAGCCATGGCAAGGTCTTGGATTCAGCTTCAGCCTTGAACATCCTCCACTCAACATCACCTCCCTTTGCAGTACATTTCCATAGCTACTTCTAGGGTGAGGTGACATGTCTGATGAATCTAATGAGATTTTGTTCCTTTAAGGATTCCTGTTACAAGATTTCTTTGGAATTGTTGGGTATTTGTTTTGGAATTGTTGGGTAATTGTTTTGCAAAAGGTGAATGTCTGAAGTGGAAAGTAATATTAAGAATCCTTGGTCTGTCTCCTCACTTCCTTTTCCTCCTGGCCCCTGAGTTTAACCCGGTCCCTGCATCCATCAGTCAGAGCACAGGTGCAAAGCAGATGAAGAATGCCAGTAAGGCATTTCACCTGCTCCTCATGCCAAGTGCCTGCAGGCAGGCCCTGCACACCGAGCACAGTAACCAACTCCCTCCAGCTGGGAATCACACTGGGATGATCTGATGCAGCAAGTCCCTGTACCTGCACTGAAGGAAATGCCTCACAGGAGCATCAAAAACTCACCACAAAACCTCCATGCTGAATACTTCCAAAATATTCTGAGCTCTGCAAAAGGCAGTTTGTTTGTGGGACAAAAAGCAGCCTGTGTTGGTAACAGCAACCTGCTACACGGTCCCTGAAAGCCTATGATCATTCAGTCCATGGGCTGGAGCCCTTCCCTCCCTTCAGAAGATCGGGTACTGGAGGGACAACCTCCTGCTGCTGCTGGTATCCATACATTTTATCTGTATCATCATTAATTAAGTTAAAGAAAACCTAACAAACAATGCAACATGTAACAGTTTAAGCCAAAAAGGTGGTCTGCCAGCAGTTTGTTATAAACCCTGCTTCCTTGGCCAGATTTACCCCTCCTAAGAGTACCTGTGTGCCCAAAGTGCTCCTACTCATGAGCACCTACCCGCACCGGGAAAAAGAACAGCCTCCTTCCTACCTTGATGCATCCACCGCATTCACCGCCGCCGTGTAGAGCCGCCAAGTGCCATCAGACCCGTATAAGGGCCACGCAAACAAACCAGAGACCCCTTCAAGCCCGTAACAGAACCTCTGTGCACCTGACAAGCTCTGCACCCAGCAGGTTGAGCGCGGAGCCGCCAGCGAGGCTTTGCCCCGGGACATCCCTCGGGTGCCGGTGCGGAACCACCGGCTACGGGATGTGGGTATGAATTAACTCGGTGTGAATTAACTCGTTGTGAATTAACTCGGTCTGCGTACTCGCGGTTATTCGCGCAGGAACATTCGGCACACTGACGGGCGCTTTCCAAGCACGGCTCTCTGCCGAAGCTCCGGCAGGGCGGGACGGCCGAGGCGCGGCCCCTCTCGCAGCCCCGCTGCCCGGGCGAGGAGTC
>NW_005054435.1:1141345-1143596 GCF_000277835.1 Geospiza fortis | reverse complement strand
GCCCGGGGGACCGGGCAGGGGCGGCAGCGGGTCCCCGCGCCGAGGGACCCCGGCCTGGAGCGCGGGGCTCTGTCCGGCTGAGCATCGCTGCAGCAGCGCTGGAAACGGGATGCAGCGAACATCGGTCGGACATCTTTTCCTCTGGTCTTATAAAAAAAGTAACTGGAGAGTTATTTTAGATTAGAAGATGTTGTGCACCACACTAAATTGTTTAAATCACAATATGATGACACATGTGTTTAAAATAAATCTGTGGTAACCGTTTTGTTCCATTGCATTCACCAGAGACCAGTTCTCCTCCCAGCCAACAGGAGCAAAATGATAACAAAAGGCAACAGGTGAAAATTCTGGTATAGGCCTTCCCCCTCTAATAAAACAAAAGGACAGAGTTTATAAAGTATAGTGACCCATCAAATGCAGTTTGTGCCTGAGGCTGACAACAAACCAGGATGAAAAGGTTTGTTTCCCAAAACATGCTTTGCGCCCCTTATCTCCTATGTAACAGCAGGCTGGCTGCTCATGCCTGGAGCTTGGGAAGCTCTCTGGCTTCAAAGGCAGCACAAGCAGCCCTGGACAGTCCCAGGTGGAACTGCAAACACTGGGCTTTTCACAGAGCCAATATGCAGCAACCCACAGGAACAAACCAACGCCAAGGCAGACACAGCGTCCAGCTCACGCAGTTTGCAGTATTCACTTTGCTAGCAAGTACGTCAAGGATATTTTGTTTCTGCTTAACTTCCCTTCCCAGCTCTGACCTCTGGCAAGCCATAAATTTTAGTTCTTTACCAGAATCAGAGACAATTACACTGCTTCCCACACCCTCATGATGAAGGGAGCAGGCAGAGCACGGCCCAGCCCAGGCACAGGTTCACCCCATGTGAGCTGCTCCCCTCAGTGCCACAGGCACAGCCCAGGGCAGGCATCTGCTGCCAAATGGGCATCGCAGCCCTGCTGCTCCGTGAGCATCCCCCCTTCCCTAGGTCCCCCAGCCACCCATCCACTTCAAAACACTCTCTGCTCCTTCTCATGGAAATCCCACATTATCACCGTACCTGAGAGCTCTGGATGGTCACAGCCAACAGTGAAGACCCTCCTTGTTTCCTCTTGCTCCTCCCCTGCAACAGAAGCTCCATTCAGGGCATTCTGTGTCCTTGCACTATGGAGCCTTCTGAAGTCCTTGTGTCTTTCTTGGAAGGCAGATGAAGAGAAGATGAAGCTGACTTCAAGTAGATGAAGGGAAGGGGTGAAAATGTCATTTTAAAAACTCTAATACGTTCTTTAAAAAACAATCTCAAAATGCTTAAAATCAAAAAAACTTTCCTAAGACTAAACATCCATGGTTCCACTCAGCCATTCCTGGAACTTTACATTCCCTGCACACACGGCAGCCCTCACAGCTCTCAGCTGGATGCCCTGTCACAGCTGCAGAGTAGACACCAAGTTTTACAGGACACAGTCCTGGTATTTCTCAGTCTTTGGAGCCCTGATCTCCATGAGTGGGCCAAACCCAGTGGTGGCAGGGTAGGTATGGCAACCAGCTTAAAATCCTTATCAAATGATCCTTTTGAAAATCAGTAAAATCCAGCGCACCAATAAAATTGTGAGGCTTGAGAACTCTTTAGAAGCTTGTCACTGGGAATTGTGTATGTGGGGCCTACAACTAAAAGATAACAGAGCTAAAATGAAAGTTCTATTCCCTAAGCAATCTACACTCACCTCTGTATCTGCCAACCGTCTATATTTTTAAATATATTTTCCTTTCTCTTCTTCAAATGGAAAACACGCCTGTTTTCTTTTCTCCACTCTACTTTCTTCTGCAGTCCAGCCTCTTAATATGGTCATTAATATTGCTCTTGAACATAGACTAAAGCAATTCTGGCAGTAGCATTTTCCTTTCTTGTGGCCTCTTCCACCACCCTTCCTCAACTCAGATCTTCCACACAATCACACCCATATGGCTGCTTCCCCTCCACCCAGACCATCAGTTATCCAACCCCTCCACAGGTCTTCTCTTGGCCTGTGTAAGACACTCCATGTTACAATGCCTTAGACCCCACCTTCCTGCTACTTCAAACGTACCTCCTAGAGACCTTTTCTCTAACCTGTTCCATTTATCTGAACTGCTGCCATTCTCTGTTTGTCCTGCCCTGTTTTGTAACCAGCTACAATTTTTAATGGAATCAGAGAACATCTCAAGCTGGAAGGGACCCTTAAGAATCATCTGAGTCCAATTTCCTGTTCCTCACAGGAA
>NW_005054435.1:1124775-1141306 GCF_000277835.1 Geospiza fortis | reverse complement strand
GGAATGCCTTACCTCTTACAGAGAAAAAGCTGCTCTCACACACAGAGGTCATACTAAACACAAGGCACTCATCTGCTCATCTAATCATCTCATTTATTCAATATATAATTCTTCAATTTCTAGAGACTCTCAGCAAGAACATCTGGGAAAAAAACTCCAGAGTAAACACATTTCAGACCTAAATTATATTGTTAGTGTGGTTACAGGAAAACCCTGAAAAATCCAAGAGTAATTTTTGAGATAATTTTAAATTAAGAGTAAGAAACTCCATCAGGTTGATCCATGAGTTTTTGGTTTTTAATCCAAGGGGCAACACCTTTCCTGGTTTTCCAGCAGTTACTACTACAAATCCTGCCATATGATGAGCCCAGGAAATGTCAATCCCCTCCCACAGAAACTGCTTTTCAAAGGGTTTCAAGCCATATGTCCTTGATAGTTTATCAGGATAACATCTCCAGTTTGCTCACACTGGAATAATGAAAGTAGTGTTTGAAAAGCACTTATGATAGAATTAAAATCAAACGAACAAACAAACAAACAGCCCCTCACTTTTGAAAAGCAAGTAGAACTACGGGAAAGCAAAGACACCCAGGAATACTCAGGCTCATCCATCTTCCACCATGAGGACACCTCAGCGGGTGGTTTGTGTCTCTGGCGCAGGGAACGCTTCCAGCTGCTGGAAACGGAACATCAGCCCAGGCCTCCACTCCAGCACAGAGCTTCTCCACTCCCTGGGGCTCTTGGCTTCCCAGTCCCTCTCTTTGGTGCATATCCAAGAAGCAATTAGCCAAAAAGAGATGGATGGGCTGTGTCCCTTCTGAAGCTGTTCCTGTGTTGTCTAGCACTCAGATAACAGTGGAAAGAAATCATCCATCTCGTTTCTCCAGCACTGAATATTGACACCAAAGGTCTCCCACAAATTCTCACACTCACTTGTCACAGGAAATGTAAAAACTTAAAGTACATTAACTGCTTGAGTTTAAATTTGGGAAGATTCCTGCCTTGTATGATGGAAGCAAACAGCCACAAATCTGGCTATAACTGAATTTTCCTTCTACAAATTAGTTACTATAAAAAGTAGCTTCAGTTTTTGCCCACCTGCTTTTGTAGGTGCAGTTTTGAGGCAAAGTTTCTCTGCTTGAAGTATATATGGATATTAAGTGCCTGGGAAAATCTACTTGCATGGTCACTCTTTTAAAAACACCTGTAACAGAAGTTCAGCTTTTCATTTACCTTTCTGAAGACTTTAAGACCCTTCAATATTTCTTGTAAACAAAAGCTTATTTCTTCCCTCCTCATTTTTTTTCTTCTTCTGGTGCAAATAGTAGAAAGACATTACATCAACAATAGAAACAAAAATCTCCTCCCTATTACAAACCTCTTACAGTCTCCGTTCCAGTTCAAAGGAGTACTTTATTCCTCTAAAGTACCAGTGGACACTTGTTTATGTCTTTCCAAATAAAATTTTCTCAACATATGCTTAATCTGATAATGCCACAGATGGCCAAAACTTTGTTTTGGGTTGTCTTTACAAATGTTGGAAACACAGCAGCCCAGCATGGCTGAAAATAAGAGACCAAACAATCCAGTGAGGTCTAAATTGGAAGTAAATCAAATTTTCTGTAGTCCAGAATAATTGCACTTGGAAAAAGATCTGAACTATCTAGAAGCACTGGCAGCTGTTGCAATTCTAAGAGATGGAGTAGTGACCTCAGCTTATGAGAAATGAGAAATAATGTCTTAAGTACAAATATTTATGGGGGTTACAGTTCAGAATTAGCAAAATCACCCCTCTCCCTCTCTCTAATATACACACAAACACATATGCACAACCTCTCTGTCCTTCTGTATGCACATCACATAGAGCAAACCATCTAAATTAGCAAAATTACTCCAGGCTAAGAAAATAAACAATGTCAGTATAAAGATTGATGATATACATTAAAAAAAAAGTTTTCAAAAATACTCTGCAATCAAACATCATGAACTCAAACAATATTGGTTAATATTGGATTTCAAAGAAATCGACTTGTTGAGAGATTCCTTAATGGGAAGAAACATAAAATCACATCTCTTTCTCATAGCATTGCATTGTAACCATAAGATCATGGTTTAATTATTTATCTCTCCTGATCCCATGTCACTGAAAGGGCAGCAGAAAGTGTCCCAAAGTAACTTGGCCCCTGCTCAGGACTCAGGACACATTTTGTTGTATTGCTACAGGGTAAAGCAACTGCTTTTGCACTGGAAGTGCTTGAACACATGCTCAGAGATTAGAGGGAGATCTTTTTCCCTGTGTTTGGGGGAAATCAGTGTTTGTGGGGCAGATACAGCCTGTGCCTGCCTGTGTGGTTGTTGTAATTTCAGAAACCCATTACCCCATTTGATCAGAGCACACACAAATTGTTAGGAAGCAGATCTTCACATAAACACAGAATAGTTAAGGTTGGAAAGCTCAAGCACGGCTGCTTGCAACAAGTCTGCCTGCAATAATTTCAGCTCTAAATATTTCCACATCAACTACAAACCCCTTGCAAGTCAAAAATGTCTCTTTCACTGTCTCTCCTAGCAAGTGATCATGAAATAGTGGAAATTTTGTTACAGATTTGTCTTTATCCTCTTTTAAATTAGATTCTTATACAGGTTATAGAATTACTTCCACATAGAATAACTTCCACATGGGCTAATTCTGGAGAATGTTACATTATTCACAGGACTACAGCTGGAAATAGAAATATAGGTGGAAGTGAGGAAAATACTCTTTCCATTCCCTGGTATGTTATAGTACAAAGCCAAAGTAACCTCATGGAGGAATACAGCAAAGACAGACTGTTCCCAAGGAACAGCAGTTACCACATCATGCAGCTTTCATCATGTCACACTGAAGGGCAAGGAGAGATGAGATCAGCGGGACATTACAAAGAAAAAGAATTATTTTACTACATCATGAATTTAATTTCTACCACTTGCACAACCAAAATCTTGCTCTGCGTCATTTCTGTAGGATGTATTAGCTGGCAGGTAGGAAAAGCAAGACTAAAGAAACAATCCCAAACCTCTCTCTCTTGGTAACAATCTGTGCTGATAGTATTCCAGAAGGAATGTCACAACTCTCCCATTTGTTTTCTTTTTGTTTCAGGACTGTTTCCATGGATCCCCAAACCTAGGCCCCACTAAAGGGTTCCCCAGAGCATAACACCCTGCAGCAGCAGGTCACAGACCAAGCATCACATGCAGAACACAAAGACAGTTCCAGTGGCACAGTGAACACATTAAGCCCTTGCAGAGACAGCTCCCTGTACAGGGTATCGGCACAGCAGCATCTGAGAAAGGACAGACAAGCCCTGGAATGCCTTTGGAAGTGCAAAGAAATGATGTGGTCCCTTGTGCTGTGTTAGCTTTTATTTCTAGGGAGGGAGAACTCTCCCAAATGAGCCTGAGGCAGTGTTCAGTGCTGGGGTGGATGCAGTTATTGCTCCACCACACCCCAATGCATCCATCCATGCAGTGACCAGCTTGGGACAGACACGTTCTGCAATCCCCCCTTTCTCAGCTAGGAAAGCATCCCTATATGTCTTTAAGTTCACCATGACTGCATCTCCCACGATATCTGAAGCTACAAGTACTGTAAGTGCAACTGAAGCCAGCTGGCTCTTGTGAAATCTTGTTTGTTTCTTGGAGAGACCAGAGCTTAGCGCAGCGCTTCGTGGTGGTTAAAGGACTGTAATCCACTGTCCACATGCCAAAATGGAATCTGTTATCTGCCAGAAAATGACTTTCCCAACACTGCCCAGGCTATTATCTCAAAGCTGACCTGCAATCATTAACTTCCAAGCATCTGAGAGGTTAAATTGCTCAGTGTTTTGTCTCCTTTTATGCAAAAGCAATACTCATTACATAAGAATCACAATTTATATCCTTTTCCTCCTCAGGAAAAAATAGAGGACGAATGCCTGCATAAGCCACGTTGTTATAGCCTCATTACTTTTATCAAGTGCAGTCTTGATTGTTTTTCTTTGTAAAAGTTGCATTACCTGCTCCAAGCGCGCCCAGCAAATGCTAAAGAGGAAGTTCACTCTGACATGAATTGGCCAGCTACTGACCTCTGCCTTGTTTAACTGCTGAACTCATACTGCCATGAATTCCAGCCGTCACATACTTCACATGGCATTTGGGAAGACTTTTCTAGGGAAAAACCAGCTGTACCTTAAAAAGAATGATGAAGGTGAAAACTCCAAGCAACTGGGACTTAAGAATGAAAGGCAAGAGTTATGAGTGTCATTAGGAGTCTGAATGTTTGCTCTGAAACCTTTGTGGGCTGTTCATCTTGTTGATCTAACACTCACAGATTCCCTACCCATCCCCTGTGGGGGCTGTCAGCTGACACCGGAGATAAAGCTGGGCCCACCGGCTTTGCCGCAGGCCACAGTGACTCTGTGTCCCAAACAGTGAAGGGTTGTCCCTGTGGCAGGTTGTCTGCTGTGTAGGAGTCCATGTGTGCACGTTATCGGGGGATGACAGTGTCTCCTGACAGCAGATGAAGGGAAAGGCTGTGTAATGCCAGACCCAGGAGTGAGAACCAGGAGGACACTGAAATAGGCACAGACTCATCTTCCTTTCTCTTGGCTGCCCCACCCTCCCCCCCCAGCCTGTCTCGTCTCCTCTCCTTTGTCCCCACCCTGTTGTTTTCCCTTCCCCTGCTGTCAGGCACAGGTTCCTGGCCTGTTTCTAAATCTTTCCCCAGCTCCTCATGCCAAGCTCTGTCCTCTGGACTACTTTTCCTTTGTATCTCACTGTGGCTCCTAGCCATGTGCTCCAGAGCTGTGTTTCCTTTCCCCAATGCTTCTTAATCGCTGCCTCCTTTCTTGAAATTCAAAGCTCACGTTCTCCTTCCTCAGCCAATCCTCATAACCCTATAGCTTATTTTTTCCATAGGCTCCTTCATTTTCCTTTCCCCTAGGACTTCCCCATCTCACGGTAGTTCCCAGCTCCCCATTTCACTCCCTGGCAGGGTGGCAGTCTCCCTGAGTCCCACCAGACTGCCCATCACCTGCCTACCACAAAACTCAAGTTACAAACCTCTTCAGTCTTCTTCAAAGCAGGTCCCATGGCATCCATTACCTCAGCAAGTGCAACCAATCCCAAACCCATACCTTTGTCTAGGAGTGCTTCACTGTGGGGAAAAATAACAAAAATATGCGTGCCAGACTTTATTGCCATAAGTATTGAGGGCTCATTCTGAGTAATCCCATGCCTTGAGTCACTGCACCACAGCCAACAAGTACCTTGGAAAAACAACCAAAAACTCAGCAAGCAAACAGTGATAGAAGCCTTCCCCTCAAACACCAGAAAGCCAAAGTCATTGCAATTAGTGATATTAACGAATTAACTGAAATCCAGGTGGCCAGACAGCATACACATATTATACATGCAAGGATGGATAGAACTTTGAAGTGTACTCTGAAGTTTATTTTGTAAAATTCATCCTGGCCAAGATGAATGCTGGATTTTAGCTGTTATTTCCATTCACAATTGAACTGCAATTTTTCAGACAGATTAATCTCAGAGTTTTCATATTCAGATGACAGCTGTTTATGAATCAATTTATGGGCTTTGTCATCTAATGATTCATTTGTTTTAAAATGAGCGAGCTAATATCGATGATTCCTTTCCCTGGAAATAGGAGTTACACATCCCATTTTACATCAGTTGCTCCTAGTCTGAAGTTGGGTTTTCCTTTGATTGCTTCCTTGCCCATTGTTGGGTTTGCCACTGTTGTGGCTGACGTGCACACAGAGACAAGGAGAGTCACTCTGAGCTATTGGCTGCTCTCCTGACATCCGTGTGTGGGTGCACAGCCAGGGTTAGTCACTCAGCCCAGCTGTGCAGGGAGCACCGTGCCTCCTGTCACATCTGGGAGCGCACAGCGTGTGGGGCTGTGCCGGGGGCTGGGATCCTGGGGCAGCTGCAGCCTGCCAGAGCTGCCAGAGCTCCTGCAGCAGCTCCCTGGGTGTCCACACACAGCCAGGAGGGTGCTGCCAAGGCAGGCCATAGAGCAGGCGCTGCTGGCCAAGCTGTGCTTGTATTAAGTAGTGCTTGTACAGTTCAGAGCCAACATCCTTCCTTGTTTTTACTGATGTAAAAAAAAATTGCTCTGGGATGATTTGAAGACAGGCAAGAAGAGAGTGATTTTAAGGTTAACATTCCTTTAAGGTTTTTACTTCCCAATGTCTTCCCCAGCCTCCCTAAGCTACCAAGATGCTGTAGCTGCTGTACCTGAAGCTGCTGTCCCTCAAAGCAGGAGAGGTGGGGACACCATGCCAAGGGAAAGGCTGGATGCACAGTTAGCAGGGATATCAATCCCCATGCAGAGTATGGAAGGAAGAACAGGATGTGCACAGGATATATCCCCAGGCTACCTCCCCTACTTGGTTGGAAGTTACGGTGACATTACTTTTCACTCACACCCTTCAAATAGCAGCTCTCACTGACTTCTTTGGCAGCCACCTCCAGATGGTATTTTCAGTGCACACAGATATCAAATGAAGGTATTGAAATCTTTTTACCTGCAGCACTTGTGCATTCCCAAGGAAAGTGTACAAGAGCCTTTATGGCCCTGCATCAAATAACTTCAACTCATGCTGAACAATTCCTGTAGTTTTCACTAACAGGTCTCTTGTCACAACCCCACCACCACAGACAATGTAAAGTGACACCAGTGCCATGCCAACTACTCTGTTTTTTATCAAGGGTATTTGTAGAGGTGACTTTCAAAGACAATTATTTGTTCCAACTTCCTTCTTACAATGGTACCAAGTAGCCCATAAGGCATCATCAGTTCATTAGTTGCTGTAGTATGGCTCTCTTCCTTATAAACTGCTTGCTGCTTTTTTGGACCTTTTTTTAAAAACTATTTAGCTATTTATTTTCAGATTAAGAATATGACCTCATGCACAAATTTATTATTGAGCAGAGTTATTTTTATGGAACACTGGCTTTTTTCCTAGTGGCCAGTTTCATCACAGAGAATACCTTTCCCAGCTGTGGCTGTGGAATGGAGAACAGAACGAAGCAGCAGAGAACTGTGATCTTTAGAAAACCAAAGTTTCAGAAATTCAGAAGGGGAAGAGGCTGAGTACAACCTGACTACAGCCCAAAGAATGTACTTAGGGAAGTCCAAAAAAAAGCCTTTCCTTATGTTTGTTTGGGGTTTTTTCTGTACACACTACAGCCAATCCCTTTCTTGCTTTTCTCCATCTATATTGTATGCTCTTCTCTGGTTTCTAGAAGATTCCATGCTCTATAAAGGCAAATAGATGAGACAGTTATAAATATCATAGCAAAACTCAGGAGCTTAGGGCAGGAGAGCAGGAAAAAGTGGCAAGTGCAATATAAGGAATGAGTTACTGCCAATGCATGTTTTCTCCAGAGCCTATAACAAATAAAAAGTTAGGTTAATCATCTAATAAACCTGTGATTTTATTAAGTAATTAGTTCAGAATCAACTATTCTGAACCAACCTGATGCCATATTTAGTGCAGCCTGGCCAGTGCCACTCAACTGCCAGACAGACACAATTAGTGTCTCAGGAGTCAGCTGGACCTATTTGGGAGCTCTGTTTGAAACATTTTTCAAGCTTAGGGGATGACTACAATTAAATTCCTGTCACTGGAGTTGTTAGCTTGATGACAAACCTTTTCTGTCATTCTTCATTACTCTCTCACCTTGATACCCCGAGCATAAGCTTCTAGAGAAATGAATGCTTTAGGGTATCCCTATGTTGCCTGCCATTTCCAGCAGTTGATTCCCAGAAATCTCCCATGCTCCCCAAATTAAGCACCAATAAATTATCTCAGCACTCTGGAGTCAGTTCAGGCCTCGATCCAAATCCCTTAAAAATCTCTTGGACTCTTTGAAGTGATGATGGCAGCCATTGTTTCTAAGTCATTTGCATTCCCAGCCAGCTCTCACTAGAAGTCCTGGCTCCATGCACCACATGTGTGAAACTGCCTGGGTCTAAGACGTGCAGTAAGGACAGCAGAGTAAAGATGTGACAGAAATAATGATGAAGTGATTTGTGTAAAAAAAAGTAAAAAGCATGAATTTTAACTTTATCCAACTTTTTTTTCTGTCCTTAGCAGATGGAAGTAATTTTTTCTGAAAAGAGAAAAAAAAAAGAGGCCCCTGAAAATTATGAGGGGGTAAACAAATGCTTTTTGGCTGCCACATGCCCAAGACACAACACCAAATTCCTAGGGAAAAAGCTGCAGCTTGTGTGTTGCTATATCCTGTGTTAGGAGCCAACAGAGGTGAGTAGGTTTGGCTGTTAGGAGGGGTGAAGTGGGGTACCTTTGTTCTTCTACTCACATACAAAATAGACCAGCACTGAATAGCCTTTATTCTTATTTCAGTTTCTTTACAGGAGCTCTGTGTGCCATCTTCAAAAAAAGAAATTCGTTTATATGATGATGTTTGGATTACTCCCACAGAGCATAATTGAAAACACAATTACATTACCTCGCAGACACCAGTCTTTTTTCCAGGATGGTTACATGCAAGAAAGGCAAACTGTAAGCATTGTAAGCAATGGGATGAAGGGACAGGAACAAACTGTATGCAATTATCACAGGAGACTGGATGGAACTGGCCAGAATCCAGATGTGGTACAGGTGAGTGTGAACAAAGGAGATGCATTTGCTTACCTACTGTCTGAATCCAATCTATTGATTTTAGCATATGAAAAGCAGTGGTACTGGGAGGAATTCAGCTGTAATTCCTGCTCTGTTGCATGGAGCTGAACTCTCATTCATTTCAACCTGCAAAAGATCAAGAACAGAACGTTTAAGAAATTCAAAGCAGAACATTACAAAGCAGAGACAGGGCCTAGAGGTCCGATCCCAACCACTTTTAAAAGAAAACACAAATATTACTTTGCTTACACAAATTTATCTTTGCTATGAAACTTGAGTGGAATCAGGATTAAGGTTCTAGGCCACAAGAGAAAAATCCCATGTAATAAAGTAACGCTGCACTGTTCCAAAGGGGTATAAGAAAAATGTACTGAGTGTGCTTCTGGTGTTAAAAGACAGGCCAACCAAAACTTGTTGGATAAAACTCCTCACAAATCTGCAGGAGTATGAAGCTGCATTCAGAATGAGCACAGCTCAGAGGAGGGTTACACATGGCAAACAAGTGATGTTCCTGGGCAAATGCACTTTCACTGGAATGTGTTTTATGATTTTCATATCAATTTATTCAAACTACAAATGACCCCAACTTCTCTGACCATAAAGTGTAACCTCACAACATTACTTTTTGTTACTTTTCAAGGGAAATTATTTGTCAGAAATGTTTGTAGACACAGCACCTGCTGCTAGCCCTTTCCCAGGAAGCAGCTGCCAGCAGGGTGAAGGTACAGCCCTAACAGCTCATTTTTATCTCCCTTTGCTGCATGATTGCCCTTGTTGATCTTCAACTCCCAGCTGTTAGAGAAAGGAAAGATTTTTGACTCCAGGGACTGTAGCCACAGCCCATGGAAAGCAGAAGTGAGCAGAAGTCAATTTTGGTACACCCAACTCCCTCCCCACGACAGACAGACCTCATTTTTTCAGATGAGACACATCCCCGTCATGCCACTAAACAAAAAATAATTTTTTTAAGTGCATGACACAATGGAGGAAAGAGGTTAGTGCTGAGGGTAAATTCCACATGGTTGGGATGTTTTCCTAGACTGTCTCTTACGTAACCCCCAAAATTCAGCCTCCCAGCAGCCTGCTGGGAGCAGAGGGGAGTGGGCAGGGAGCTCATTGACAATACCAGGCACATGTGCACACACACACAGCCACCACACACGAGGCAATGAGAATTAGCTAGTTCACTCCAAATGTCAGCCAATTTATGTAATATCCTTTTACTCAGCATTTCTTATTCACTGGAGGGGAAAAAAATCTCAACAATTTTGTCAGCAGTCTCTGGAGATTTGAAAATGGGGGAAGTCAGCTGGATTTATAGTGTCTCTCCAGTCAGTGCTGTTGTTGTCTGCTTGACAGTCTGTACATTAATTAAATAGCCAGTGAGCAAGCAGGTATTCACTTCATACAAACCACCAGTGGACTTAGTTTTAATGAGTTCTAATTGTTATTAACAGCAGCTGTCATTTCGAGTTGACTGAGCACAACAAGAGCTCTGGGCTGCTGCTGCTCATCTTTATTCCACGAGGCACAGAAGGCTAACTGCAGACAGCACTCTATCCAGGGAATGGTTTCTCAGAGGGTGGAAAGCCAGGAAGCACAGCTCAGGTGACAGCAGGGCTGAGACTTCCTGATTTAACACACCTAGGACAGGAGGGGAGAGCTGAGAAGTGCAAGTATGAAGATGAACAGGCTGGATAAAAAGAATGGCAATTATTTCCCCAGATAACCTCTCTGTTATAGAAATACACTGGTGGTAATTGCAATCAGAAACAAGAGCTTTTGTGACCAAAGTAAAGCTTACAATGCACATCAAACAGAATTCTGAAATTAAATCATCACACTTCAGAGGTATTGAAAAATCTAAAAAAAAAAAAATCTAAGGTTGAAGTTCCAGAACTAAGTAAAGAAATTCACAATTAAATACATGGCTTCTATTTCTACAACAGTGTCACAGGAAAAAAAAAACATTGGATCAGCAAGCAAAGAAGCTTGAATTTGTACATTTATTGCAGTACTCATGTTGACCAAGGACATCTTCATTGGTTTCAGATGTCCAAAGGAAACTCTGATGGGCCTTCCCTTAAAAGCCATTGGTTTATGCTCCTCTTCAAAGCAGAAAATTCAGTTTTTCCTATTCCAAACATGTTAATTACTGATTATTTATTTAGAACTATATATATGAGGTAGAGGATTTTTCTTTTGGTTAAAATTAGGAAGGTTCCAAAGACTGTGTTGTGTTTGGTGTACTATTTTGTGCCTTTGCAGGCCAAACCATTTTCTTGCAGCTACTTTCAACTTTCCTGAGAAACACATTTGTTTATTCAGTCTCAGGATTAATCTGATCTTCATGGAGAAATTTTATTCTGGAGATTTTTGTTTCATTACAGCCATCTTCAGTTCTTAGGAATACTTCTGGTTTCGATGGAGAGGACAGATCTATTTAACAGACAGAACTAACCTCTAAAACTGAGGGTAACACTTCTGTGAAAGGCAGGCCATGCCTAGAAAAAAAGAGTCTTGTTTAAATGACAAAATTGTTCAGCAATAATTTTAAATATTGTATCATCATCAATTTCATTTATTTACAGAATTTGTCTGCTGGCTTTTTCTTTTTCAAGGACTAAAGTTTCCATTTGTTCCTCTTGCAAATACAGCAGTAAATTATAACATAAGTTGTCAATACAAATACTTAGATGACTTTGCTGAAAGAACTTTTACCTCAAGCATGCCCCAAGAGCCATCAGATCCAGTCTGGCTTAAACCAGAAAAATGTTCCTTTAGATAAAAACAAGAAATGAGAATATTGAAGATTGTGTTCTAGTTAAGTGTAAAATGATTATGTCTTAACATAATTGACAATAGCCCTTTATTTCAATGAACCCAGTTGATAGGAGCTGAATAAGCCATCTCCTGGAACAAGAGACACGTTTCTGTATCCCATGAATACAGAATGCCATTACCTGCCATCATGTCAGAGCTCTAAAAAACACAGCAAGCTCCACACTTGCTCTAAATCCTCCTGAACTCACTCTCTTGACTGAAACATGGTTTGAGCAATGCCCCATGAGGTGCCGCCTCCAAAAACCCCACCTGTGGAGGGCACGCAGAACCCCCAGACCTTGCAGTTTGCAGGAGGATAGGTGGTAATTTCTAGAACTGAGATTCATATGATCCTCTACCACAAAGAAAGAAGCAGAACTCATTTTTATTTTCAATGTGGAATTTGTTTTAGAGATGTTTAATTTGTAATTATATCATGCTGGCTGAATGCTTTATTGTGTTGTGGCACTCTTCCCAGAGATCCTCGTGGATGCAGCTTTTAACAATTTCTTTCTATTTCACAGATGGTCTGCATTTGCCTTTTGCTTTATTATTTTTTTAAGAACACTAATTGCAAGATTTAAAAATGAAAACAAAGAGCAGTAATGAAATGGAGCAGTTTTAGGCTTCAAGTGGTTACTTGTCTCCAAAATTTCTTGTGGAACGGAGCTGCTTCAGATTACTGCAAAGGCTGCAACATAACACTGATCTCCAATTATAGTTTGAAATTTCAGCAATATGTAATTAATGCCCTCACAATTACATCTGAGCAGGTCACACAGTTCTCACAGGTAACCCTGTCATCAACAGCAGCCAACCTCTGCTAATCAACTCACTAAAAAAAATCAAACAAAACAACAGCAACAAAAATGGATTCATAATATTCTCCAGCCTGGCTTTTCCACACTCCAGATAACAGCAGGAAGGGGTCCCAGCCCCAGCTGGTGCTGTTCCCCAGGCAAGCCTCCAGGGTGGCTCTCCCTTCATGCACTTCCTTCCCAGTGACATTTCTTTGATGGGACTGCAAAGTCCTGATTGATTGCAGCAAATCACAAGCTGCCTAGCTCTCCTCAGAAGCAAACACTGGGCTCTTGATCCCAAGTATTCTGTATTTGAGGATGTTGTGGAGCTTGGCTTTAAGCCCCTCACTTTCCTGCCAATTTCAAATGTGATTCAAATCTCAGTTAATTTTCTCATCTGTTGCAGTCATTCTCACAGGACTTTGTTAGAAGCAGAATACAGAAGGGATTGTAGGAAAATTAATTGCGGGAATTTCTAGACCTGGCACTTCCAGAAGGATTTAAGAGGCCAAATCAGATGATGAGGCCATCATCCTAATATTAATCCCTTCCTTCCACGCACATTTTTTACCCCTATGAAGAATTCTCTCTTGCCCAGACTTAAAATACAAAAAGCTACTCATGCAGGGACAACCTCCACTGCAGAGGATGTGCTGTTTGACTGCTTTGTCACTGATGAACAGGAAATTACCAGCTAATAAAAGATGGTGACACAGCAAAACAATCCAAGAATAAATCCTAGACCACTCGTGGCTCCTTCCCAGTAAGTTAAATTTCAGTGGAATTTTCACTGCTGTTCTCATCTGACCACAAAGAGAAAGTCAGACCGTAATCAGCAGTGATTTGAAGGCAAATAAAAAGAAGTAAATAAATGCCACAAGGAATCCTTCTCAGGCTGCTGGCAACAGCACAACTACAAAATTAGCCTGTGCTTGGGTCACTCAAACAGATGGGTGTCACCCAGGTGGAACAGATGACACATTAAACAACAGACAGTCTCTCACTCCATCATATTTGACCCCAAAATGACAAAGCTCATATTTAAGGAACAAATTACCCTGATCTGTTAGGCATATTATTCTAAGTCATCCCATGTGCATTTAGAGGCCCAGGTACAGAACAGATGGTGTGATGTAAGGGCTTTATCTTCACTGATTTAGCCTAGAGGCATTACAGAAAGTACCTGAGCTTCCTACACAAAACAAAACCGTTTTGCTCTGTCTGCAAAGCAGATATTTTGTTGTAAAAATACCAAGAGGAGGGAAGATCATAGTTACTTCCATTCCAAACCAAAACACAAATCTGTACACTGCACTTTATTTCTCCATTGTCAGATTTCCTGTACAGCACAGACAGGCCCCAGAGGATAAGGGACATTTTAAACAGAGCTGGATCAGGTCAGGTAGAAGTGAATGGGAGCCCCGTGGAATTCCTGAGACGTGGAGCCAGGTAACCCTCAAGAGCTAGAGATGATTGGTGGTTTTAAAGGTTGAATATTTCAAAGAGAATGTTTTCCATCAATATCACAAGAGGGAAACCACCAAGACCAAAATAATGTCTCACATCTTTTATTTTGTGTATGAATCAACTGGTCTAAAGGAAATACTACCTTCTTTGACTGGGAGCATGGAAGAGTTCAGGGATACAGTATGTATTTTTAAAGGAAAACCTAATACACATGTTTGGAAAGGAAAAGGACAAGACTTAAGCTGCTGGCAGTATTTGCAGACATCCCCAGACTGTTTGAATGGAGGTATTCTTCTGGGGGCTTTCACCTTGTCTGAAGGTTTTGTACTTGTTCCAGGTCTTGCACTGTTTATTACATTTTAGAAAGTCAAGTTATTCTTTCCTACTGCACTGCAAACTAGAACATTACTCTTGCTAATTTTGGGGACACAAGAGCAAACAGAGCAGGGGAAGAGGCAGACAGATGAAAGCACAATTCTAAAAAGCATTTTAAGTTTCCACTTAAAAAAATAAACCACAACCAAAACAACCCCAGCTAAACCAAAGAGGAGAAGGAAGGATTTTCCTCTAACCTGCAGCAATCAAGTCTGTTCATTTTTTGCTTGCAATATTAAAAGCATTGCTACAAATCTGCCTGACCCAGCACTGCATCAGCAGTACAGGAAATGTGACAAGGGGCAACTTCCAACACTTTTGTCAGACCAAGACAAACAGACAGAGACTCAGCCCTGGAGATTAGTATTAAAGCCATAAATAAAGAGATGGCTTGCAAAGGAAAGGATGGCAGATTATGGGGAATTATTTCAAAGAGATGTTAAAAAGAATTAGTGAAACTCCAACCCCTCACACACATACTGTGGTCTCACTTCATTTGCCAGGCATTTGAAAAGACAACATTCCTTCCATCCTGCCAGCTCGGATGTGGAGGAACTGTTCTGCTCCTCTGAGTTTGCACTGTGTGTTGTAGGACTACTCAGAGCTCTGCTTGGCACATTGTAACTGCTGTGGTTTAATCTTCACCCTCCATTCCAAAAAAGAGCTACTGTGTTCATTGTCAAAGTTTACTATTACTCTCCTTTACTTTACTATTACTCAGCTACTCTGATATTATCCCTGTGGAGTTCAGACTTGTGGGAATGGTGTATGGCCAAGTGAAAAGGCTTTTAGAGAAATTCCATCACCTTCATCAGCTTTGCAAATCAAGGAAATTTCCTTTGAGGTGAAGAAACTGTATCTTTGATGACATCAAACATTCATTCATTCCTACAACAGTTCTGACTCCTGATCCAAGGCCGCTTTTTGTTACATACCACATGAACAGAGTAAAGAGTTTCTTCTCTACAAAGTTTGCAGTTTCAAGAAAGGAAACAGATTGACAGACCTGGATATGCCTGTTTCCAAAGCTGACTGCCCTTCCTATGTGGCATTCCCTGCAGGAGGCATCCCTTAACCCAGGGATGGCTGGGCTTCTAAACCTCATCAAATTCTTCAGTGGATAGCACGGCTCAACCTATTGCATCTCTGAAGGAAATGTTCTCCATGTCATCCCTAAGCAATGGTTATTGCTACCAGAGCTTCATCTGAGAGAGAGTGGCTTTGAATGAAGGTTGCACTCCTCATCATTTGCAGTCTTCGGTTTTGCATTTCTTGCCACTAAGAAATATCCAAAAGCCACCTTTTGCCAGTATTTAGAAGAAGGACAATCATGGTTTTGCAAAATTCAGTTTCTCAGGGACCAATCCCCAAAACCATGGAAAGTTCACTGATGTTTTTAATGAGAAAGGGATTGGTCCCTGTATTAATTCAGGACCCAAGTGTGATTTCCCCTTCCCCTCCAGTCTCCTGAGAATAACATCTGGGAAATTACATCTTGTCACACACACACATCAGCAAAAGCATCTGGGAATTCCCATTCAAGGTGAGCAAACACAGTTAATTCAAACACAGTTAATTCAAGCAGGACCTCTTGGCACAGACAAAATTCTTTTAAATTAGCTCCTGTATTTTTGGAAGGCCTTTCTTCAGCACTTTAATAATAATAATAAGTCTGTTTAATAATGAGATGTGAACAAACAAGAGACACTGGATTTCCTCCAGCTTCTCCTGGCCTTGAAACTTCTCTCTTCTTCCACAGTTTCACTGGCCTTATGAATGGCTGTGAGAGGGATCTGGGAAGCTGGAGGCCCTCCTCAAGCTCTGCTGGGAAACTGTCCCAAGTATCCAGCACTGGAGCTGAGATGTGAGAGCAGTTCCCAAATTAGCCACAGTGACTCCGTGTGTAGCAGTTACTGCTCTGACATTTGGCAACTCTGAGTGCTTTTTTACAGCACTGCTCTTGTGTTTGAGATGTCAATTACAAGCCTGAATAGTTGCACAGCCAGGGTCACAATAAATGGCCATTTTTCAAGTTAACTGCCTGGTACTTCAGATAAACAAAGAGAGATTTGGGCTTCAGCTCCAGTAAAGCTCTCTTACTGCCAATGACATCCAAGTTTCCTGGCTTCTGGCAGCCATCAGCAACGCTGTCCCAGCTGAAGAGCTCCAGAAAGCACCAGAATTTGGGTGGGATGGTTGGGGTGGTTATTTAAACAGTGCTCACCTAAACCAAGAGATGAAGGCAGTGAGAGGTACTGAGCAATGACTGCCCCTAACCTTGAACAAGGAATACTCAGGGAGCTGGAATAATGTTACATTAGCAGGGCTTTGCCAGTTAATTAATCTGATCTAATCAGCATGTCTGTATTGCTGCAG
>NW_005054435.1:1116671-1124741 GCF_000277835.1 Geospiza fortis | reverse complement strand
GGAATTACACATGTGGAATTGTGCTCACTTCCTGTAAAACTGGTACAGGCTTATCTTGGAGCTGTGACTCACAGGCAAAACTGCAAATGGAGCAGCAGATGGGATACAGGAGTTAATACCCCAAACAAGACACAATTCCTTTCAGTTTACTGGAGGGATCCTTTTTCTACAAGGCTCTTTTGAAAAAAACAAACTGATAATAGGTAGCCATTCTAAAAAAGGAGGTATTTCGACGGTTTTCTTTGACATAAACAGGAGGTGAATCAGTCAGAGTTGTATGACTACACTGTAAATTAATGTTGCTGATTGAGAAACTGTTCTGCTCCAGAATGTGTGAATATATGTACAAATACAATATATATAAACAAAATTTATTTTATACAACTCCTGTGGGGTGATTCTGGCTCTCCAGTCCTAACAAATAAAAAGTTTTTGTTGTTTGTTTTTGTTTTGTTTTTAAGTGTAGTCAGTGAAAGCAGTGACTCAAATTATACCTTGGAAATAAGTAAGTTCACCAACTGTGTTATTTTCAGTCATCTCTCCAAATCTGCAATGCTGGTTAAATATTTGGTCTCACAACACAGTGGACAACAGTTGTGAATAGCACTAAACCCCATTCTACTGATTTCAGCTGGAATAAAACACAGTTGAGGCGAATCTTCCCATTACTTCTAAATCAAAACTGCATGCTATCTTTGCTACTCCTGCAATAATGAAAAAATAATCCTATTGTTTGGAGTAGCACTTGGTCCCCAAGGAAAGAATTCCTTTTGAACTAAACAGTTTTTTGTTTTGAATCTCTGCTAGGCAGGGAAACCAAATACAGCCCTTGGTTTCTCTCCTTTCTAATGAGCTCTTTCACCATCTGTGCATGATCATGGCCCAGCCTTTCTTTCCACTCTCTGAGAAAGACTCCTCCCAAACACTTCTCACCATGGGAACACATGGCTGCTGGGAACTCGGGGTTTGATTAAATGTGACTTGAAGCCACTCCCCAGGGGTCATCCAGGGCCTGATGTGGAAGGAGAAACTGGGGAACTACTCTCTCCTTCCATTCTGCATCTCTGCCCCAAAGTGCCCTTGTCCCTACAGAGTTTTCAGGGACACAGTGCAAGAAGCTGAATCCCAGTACTCACAGCAAACCAGCACTGAAATCAGAAGCTGTGGGTGCTCTTCAAAAATCTACAGAAATGGGTATTATGAGCAGAATAAACAGGTAGGAAGCCAGAACAGAGGGGTGTGTTCTTTTTTCCCTCCCACTATTCAGTACCAACCCCAGCCTCTGGTTTGTGCATGCACCTGAGCTGCTCTCCTTCTTCTCTCACCTGGGCTGGAATCATCCCTGTGGACATTAGTTCTTGGAGCAACATTATCTGTAAAGAAAAAGCCCTTTAAGACTGCAGATCTATTCATGCTTGGTTAGAAAATAACAGTCTTGGTCCTGCAGCTTTGCAATAAATGGTTAATTAATACAATGATTAATTGTATTAATTTGCGGCAAGTGGAGGAATTAAATTTGCAATTTTTCCAAATTATGTCATACAAACTATGGTCTGACTGGGCTGGTGTGGAACTACCTCGAAAGGATTGCTGATCTTCAGAGAGAGAGGGATAAAACTGGGTAAAACAAATCTTCAGGCTTGTAATGGGTCTCTGTTGCTCCCAGAAGTGCCTGTTGTTCACAGCAGTCCTGCCAATTCAGCTGGTTCCAGAACAGCAAGTCCATTCTTGAAGCAGCAGCTCAGCCCCATTTGAGTTTGGCACTTTCATGTAACAGGGAGTTTACACGGGAGTTTTAGAGAGATTACACACAAACAAAAAGATACAAAAAACCCCCAAAGAGTTACATTTCATTCACTTGATACCTGGTGATGTTGGTTCAGCTCCTGTAGATGTTGGTTATGGGAAGCCAACATGGAAGAAGGTCAGTTCTTCCCATTCTTCAGAATGATTTTTTGCTGGCAGTGTGACTGATGGGATGACTCAGGCCTGCAGTCACCTCATCCTTGTGAGCAGAGCTGAAAATCTCTTGTCACTCTATAACTTTTCTCCTAGATTCAACTGCCCTCTCCAACTCCCTCCCCTAAGAAAAAGGAAAATGTTCTCCCAGCCTCTCCATCAGCCCTGGCTTAGGGTATCTAAAGGAGTTCAGTGCAAACAAACAGTCTTAACAGTTTTCTCCTCACCCTCCCAGAGTCACTCCCTTCCTACCTGGGGAGCACTGTAGGCACACACAGTCTCCTACATCCCCCAGCTGACATTTTCAGCACACCTGGCAGCAGGCAAACTCTCAGGTGCCTCCTGACAGCCACTGATCACTGGTCCATGTCCCTTACATGGACAGAATTGGCAGGTGGCTGTGCCCTCCAGGCTGGCTCAGCTTGGGACAAGGGTCTGGTTGCTATGAATTACAAGACCTCTACTACCTTTCAGGAAATCCTCAAGGTACAGAGGCCTAAAATTTTGTTTTATAAAGAGAAATATGAAATACAATGCCATCAGCCCCAAAGAGAAGGTGGAGTGAGATGGGAATGATGATACTGGGATGCAAGGGAGAAACAAGGCACCTGACTGGGACTTGGTTCCAGCGGGGAGCAAGATGTGCCAACTCCTGAAATCTCAGCCATTTCCCAATTTCCCAAGCACATCACATGTGAAAGCTTAGCTCTGCCATCACACCATGCTCTACACAAACAGCCTTTGTGTCCAGAGGAGGAGCCTCTGCCTGGCAGGAGCTGAAATTTCCTGTGGCAGATGTTGAAATCATTTCTGTGCCGAGCGCCATGGCACACAGGCCCGGGATCTCCACTCCATGGTGCAGAGAGCTTTAGGAGATCTGAGGCTGAGGGAGCCACAGCAGAATGTTGTATTCCAAATTACAGGAGAAGCCTTGAGGAGAGCTTGCATGGCAATCTTCTGTGTGTATCAGACAGAATTTTAAATAACCCAGGATACAGGATGTACCTAGTTTATAAATGGTTCCATTTCGTTGGTCTGCATCAAAACAGGCATTAATTAATCCAAATGTAACATCTGACAGCTTTTTTGAAAACCTCTTGTCCTGGTTTGGCATCACAACATTTAAATATATCATTATGTGCTTTTCAAAAGCCTGATTGGAAAAATTACATCATTTTGGACTTTCTCAACATTTGGTGCGTCAGCTCCCCGTGTCTAAGAGTCCCATAAATAGATGTTGGACCACCTCAATACAATTCCTGTCTGCAGATTTTCCATAACACACTTCACTCTATTATTCAAATAAAGTCCAAGTGGATCTTTCCCTGGGAACAGGGCTTATGCAATGCTCAGCACAGGAGGCTCAAGAAAAACAGTGTAAAGCCCAACATGAGCTGCAAACACTTGCAGAGCAGCAGAGTCTGTTTATATTTATTTATGTGTTGTGTTTCCATTTCATTCTCACTTAACAGCCCCCAGCTCCTTTTGTCTGTTTTGATCTACCAGACTCTTTCTCACAGCTTGGTACATCAAGAGTATGGCCCAGCAGCTACACATTAAATTGCCAACCTCCTAATAATGGAAATAATAATTGCAGGATGATCAAAACTGTACTCTAACGAGATCCTTATGCTGCTAGGAACTACTGTTCCAAATTAAAATTGTAAGCCCCTACAGTATTTTGCCAAAATCCACCAAATTCTGTGATCTGACAGAAAATCAGAATATTTAGCTTCAGGTCAGAGACGTAACATGACTTTAATAAAGATACCCCCAATAAGTATCTAAACCTAATTTATGGATGCATTTTATTATCTGTGCTGCCAGCCATGAGCATTTTCATGAGAAAGCTCTTGAATGCAAGGATCCTCTTTAGCATCACCATTTCCAGTCGTTTTCCATTCTATTTTCACCAGACTGGTGAGACATTTCACTTTCAGTGTGACTCAGAATGCCAAGCTCAGAAAAAAACTATCTCCATAGTTACACACCTCTCTGTTGCAATGAAGTGCCAGCTCTCCATGCCCAGCTTTCAAACTGTCAGTGCTGTAACCCAGCAAAAATGCCGTGCCTCAGTCACCAGGAGAGATTCAGTTGTTAGCCAGCATCGAAAACTTACAGCAACATTCTCCTCTCTGCAAGGACAGCAGAACGACCCCATGGAAATGATCTAAAAATCCAGTTGGGAATGTAAAGGAAAATTTTGTGTAGAGATGCATCCAGTCTGTAATACCAAGAGGAAGGATTCAGCCTGAATTGGTCAAAACCAGAGAAATTCCAGAGGGTCTACACTGGGAAATCAGAGACGTATGGACCATATAAATATGCAAAAATAGAATCTATTCATACAAATGTAACACTCACATCATTTCAAGTTTAACTCTTATGTTTGCAATGTACAGAAATTAAGAAAAAGGTATTAATTAAGAAATAATTACAAATATTCTTTCATTTAACACAAGTACAGCAATGTAATATAAGAGATCTCCACCTTTCTTCAGAAGACATTAGGGGACATCCATACAGGCAATACCATTAGCTAGAAATGCATGGCCTAGGTTAGAGATAAACCCACAAGTGGTTTTTTGTTTGTTATTTAATTCTCATCTCTAGAAAAAAGAAATTACCTTGTGACTGTCCCTCATTCTGACTTCTGCTGTTACAATTTAAAGTCACAATCACATCACACTGTTTGCTTTATAAAGACATGTAGGTTGCACTCAGCCTTCTCCCATGGACTTACAAATTTGACTCACAGACTTACAAATCCTCAAAATCCTATAAAAACATAAATTCGCTTGACACAGGCGAGTTCAGGATCTGATTCCTTCTGGGGCCTGTGATAATTTCAGCATCAGTTTGAAGCACCAGCAGCACCAGGTCCAGAGCTCTCCTCCACGCCTCTGTCTTGGCTGTAACATTATCACAAACCTTTAAATCTGCGACCTGCTCAGGGAAGGGTTCAGAGCCACTCCTGAGCACTCCCCCTCTCCTAAACTCTTCCAAAATGTAAGCTGAGGGAGAGCCGCAGGCCGCTGCTTTCTGGAGGTGATGATCCACGGAGGCACCTGCTTCCAGCTCCGAGCTGGCCCTCGCAGTGTTCCACAGGAGCACGGACAGGTACTGCCTCCAGCCACTTGCCAGTGCCTGGAGCACAATGGGTTTATACTCTGCCAGCCAGGGACTGGGGAGCTCTCTCACAACTCTGTCGTTTCCCGGCCGCCCGGGCTGCTCTGCGAGCGCCTGGATGTGACTGAGGCACAAGAGCTCCACCGCACCGCCCCCAGGGAAAACCTTCCCGTCCTTTAGAGCGTGATGGAGCCGATACAGCAACGTCCAGAACTGGTCTTCGAGGAGCTGCGCCTTGGAAGGCAGGGCAGTGGTGAGCACGGCCGTGAGCAGGGGGATGCCTCCCGCGCTGATCCGCGCCGGCAGCAGCTCGCCCAGATCCACCGCGCGCCCATCGCTGCTCTTCCACAGCTCCGCCCAGGCCCCATTCCCGACACGCAGCCGATTACCAATATCCTGCTGGCCACGCACCTCTCCATGAAGTTTTTGCACACGTTTCCTTTGACCAAAACCAGGTTTACTTCAAAGCTCATCAGAATATCCAACATTCTGCTTAGCCACGCATCTCCTGCCCTGCCTCCCTGTGGACTGGGATGCTCCAAGACGGTCCTTACATTAGGTGGTCTGTTAAAACCTAAGTGTCGGTACCCCTCCGTGAGGTCACCATCCATCAGCAGAACCCGGAGGGCTTTGTCTGCAAAGTGTTTGATGACTGAGGCTTGCTCTGGTGACACTAATGTGACAAAGCCTGGGGAGACACAGGAACAGCTCTCGGGCAGGCCCAGCACACAGCACGTCACAATCTCTGCGATATTAACCTGGGAATTGCCACTGCACTCTGCTCTCTCTTGCTGATAAGCAGCAATGCTTTGTAGCAGCTTCACGCTGGTCTGGTTTCCATGGCTCAGAGCCACTGCCAGGTGTCCTAAACCACAACATCCACACACATCTGCTGGTGGTCCTGAAAGGTGTCCCTGAAAATTTCCCTGCTGACCTCCAAAATGGCCTTTCCTTAGAGTGCTGAAGTGTCTGCTGTGGGTTAACTTCCGTGTGACACAGCTGGAAGCAGAAACACCACTTCCCGACAGAGCAGATGAACTTTTGTCACCCGCTGCCTTGACAACAGAAGCCACTGAACCAAAGCCAGCCAAGGGTGAAACCAGGAGCTTGTTAAAATTACAATAATCTCCTTGATGGGAACAAGAATTTATTGGAATTACTTCTTCTGCTGCAGAAATATCTCTCTGAAGACACAGCAAATCCCAAGGATTTGTAAGAGCATCACATCCAGCTTGGTCAGTTTTGCTTCCAAAAGCCTTTGGCCTAACTCTGCTAGAACACAACTCTTTCTTTACATCGTGTATTGGTATCTGAAGACACTGGACTCTCTCACAGCAGGAGTTCAACCCCTCAGACATCACAGACACTATTGCTGGGACAGGAATGTTCTGCTGCAGGCACTCCACCACAGCACTGCTCCACGCTCCAACCAGGAACAACAGGGTACTCATCCCCGTCTTAAACTCCTTGTTCTGGGCCTGAATGGTCTCGTTAAGAAGCTGTCCAACAGCACTTGTCAAATCCAAACTTTCCAGCAGCCTAACAGCAGAACAAATCAATGTGCTCTGCTGGGTGATTTCATCCACAATGAATTTATGTGATTTCATTGGCCCCAGGAATGTTCTCCCAGTGGATGCTAAGGCTGAGAGTTGCTGGAGTCCAATGTGTCTCCTGGCATTCACATCCCTGAAAGCCATGGGCAGTGGGCAGCATCTGTGAACAGATGACAAATTACTGCCCCATCCTCACAGCACACCACAGCACAAATCACCAAAAAAATAATTTAACAGTCTACACCTGAACACAGCTTTCTGCCATATAAAGCTTTATTCCTGTGTGCTGATTTTGAGAAATCACTGGTCAGAGTTGCTGAATTGGGTCACTAATACCATGGAATCGTTTCAGGCTGGCTGATAGTGAAGAGCTGTTAATTCCCACGATTTCTTACACTTCTGGCAGTGCAGGCTGCGTGGAACTACCACCTCCTCCTGCCCTGATGTCTGGAATTTCAGTTATTTGCCTTGCTTAGGGCAAAAGTTCATTAGAGCAGAATGGACAAATTACATGCCAAACTCAAGAGCTCTGTGTGGATCCTTCTTGGTAACAACAGTCATGCCACTGACTTTAACTTTCAAGTCTGGAAAAACATATTTTATTCCAAATTCTGTTTAGTCCAACTAACATGCATAAATACTTCATTAAGCGAAATAAATGCAATGCCACTTCTTCGTAACTTACAAACTGCTGAGACTTTAAAGTTTTGACCAACTATTCATTCTTAGCACATCAAAAAGAAATCTTTCGCTCAAAATCTCTGCCACACCATGGTCCCGTGGCAGATGTGGATTAAAATAAGGCTCCATTTTTGAATAACTAAGAATATATACCAAGAATCCTGGGTCCTGTATCTCGTATGCTCAGATTCAAATCACAGAATCACAGAATGGCCTGGGTGGGAAGCGACCTTAAAGATCACTCAGTTTCAACCCCCTGCCATGGGCAGGATCATCTGCCACCAGACCAGGCTGCTCAGAGCCACATCTGACCTGGCATTCACCACTTCCAGGGATGGGGTGTCCACAACTTCTCTGGGCAACCTGTTCCCGTCCGTCACCCCCCTCACAATAAAGATTCTCTTCCTAATATCCAATCTAAATCGACTGTCTGTCAGTTTGAACCCATCCTCCCTTGTCCCATCGCTATATGTCCTTGTGAATAGTCCTGCCTCATCTTTCCTGTAAGTTCCCTTCAGGTACTGGAATTCATTCACATGATTTATTCCAGCTCACTGAAGGACCGTTTGCGTAGCTATTCCCAATCCAAAAAGCTCTTTTTTTCCTTTTTTTTTTTTCTCCCCATCCTACACAGTGAAAGTCCACTTGAATATTACGTTATTATGTCGTACTATCGCTAAGGAGAGGAAGCGCGTCCGGCCCGCCCGCTCCACACGGCCGGGGGGAAGCCGCCCGGAGCGGACACACC
>NW_005054435.1:1098902-1116393 GCF_000277835.1 Geospiza fortis | reverse complement strand
CCGAGCCCCTCCGCCCCCTCCCGCCGGCACCGTGCGTTGTGCAAACCCCCTGCAGGTCCCACCCCTGCCCAGGCCGTCGCTGCTGCCCGGTTACCTCGCGCAGCGCACCCCAGAAAGGCCCCCTACTCCAACGGGAAAAACGCGCCCGGAAGAACACCGGGATTCGCAAAACGCGTCACCGGCTCTCGGCGTGCCTGGTTCTTCTTGGCACAGCTCACAGACCGCAGCTCAGCGTTCGGGCCCCGGCAGCGTTGTGGGAATGGCACCGGCCAGGCCCGGAGGTGGAACCTGAAAGGGATTTGCACAAATCAGATGTGAAATAAACGGAACAGTAAGTCTCCGTAGCCAGGAAAAGGTCTTGTGTGGCTTCTTCCCAGTGCAGCATATAAAAAGTCTGATACGTGTGTTAATAGCAGAGGGAAGTCAGGGGTGAGCCAGACAAATGGCTTTGCAGTCCAACCTGGTAGGGACAAATCACGTTGGAAAACGAAATTTCATTAACAAAATGAAGAAAAAATAGAAGAAAGTGGAATCTTGTTAGTTAAAAGAGAGATCCCAGCCCTAAACACGTTAACAATTCAGCAGAGGCAGACACTGGTCAGCAGTAACTAGGTAACAAATCCCTTGCTTTGTGCTTGTTTTATTTACTTCTATAAAGCCTAGCCACTTGGAGCTGGGGGTGGAAGCGACTGCCTTTCCTTCCACAATCCTGTGCAGATTCCAGACTGCAGCATGAAAATCTGTCTGCTGCTGATTTAAAACCAAAACTATACTTGAGGAAGGGGTTTTCCCTGCTTTATAGATGGGGAGGGACACTCTCTCCTGCACTGGCTTACACCAGAGGCAGGAAGAGTCTCGGAAGTGTCCTGGATAATGATGCACCAGCTCAGCACAAGCAGATTAGTTCTCCTTATGGGACAGATCGTGTGTTATCTCGCTGCTCCCACTGTACGTTGCTGCCTGGCTCCACATCTACTCAATGGACAGGCAGCCTGGAGCCACACGGCTCCCTTTAAACTCGTTTCCCACAGGAGTGGCTGATTTTGAGTCTTATTTACAGCCAAGACCCTAAGCAACCACCCTCTTTAGCTGTGAGGATGCTGTACTCATATTTTTCAGGTAAACCTGCAGGAAAGGCAACTGGCAGGAGGTGCAGAGGGTTGTGGTCACCTCAATGGAGTATTCATTTTCAGGCTGTCCACCTGTTTTTTGGCATTATTCCTTGAATTGATAATACTTCAGTTTAAAACAGAAAACAGGAAGGCCAAATCCACATTCCTCAGAAACAAAATCTCTTTTTTTCTTTCTACAGTAACCTAAGGAAATTGACCTAGAGACTCAATGTCTATCATTGGCAGCAAGGAATGTCTCTCACCTCTACTGTATTACTGTTCTCATTTATAATTAAGTGTATTTGAAATTCTCCCAGGAAGGTGCTGTTTCTTATCTGCTCTCTCCCTTCACTTTCTGAAGGCATCCAACTATAGAAAACCTGGCTTAGGTACAGCCCAGAGGAAGAAAAGTGGCTTGAAACCTGAACTTACAGAAGAGCAAAAGCAGGAGATCAGAGAAGCTTTTGATTTGTTTGACACTGATGGATCTGGAAGCATCGACATAAAAGAACTGAAGGTTTTCAAACTTTTTTTTTTCTTTTTCCTCTGAGGTGAAAATATCTTTGATCTCAAAATTGCAGCTGCTTTTTCTGTTTGTCCAACCCTATTTTAAAGCAGTTTTTGGAGTACAAGGAAGAGTAATGGCTTGCTGTCATGACTGAATTTGGGGTGCACTCTGCATGTAATGCTTGAAGCAGACAGGCTTCTCTATGTAGCTATTTAAATCTGACAGCTTTGAGTAGCTGAGCTTTAGAGAAACTAAACAGTTTCAGGTTTCATGACTAAGGTGCTTGTTCCTGGGAAGCAGACTTTTGTTGTTCTGGGATGAGTATCAGAGTATCAAATATTTACTTCAGCTGAGAACTAAACACAGATTTTGCACGCATTCAGGAAAGTTACAACCATATTTGCATATATGTAATCCAAAAAATACCTGGTTTTTAATTTAAAAAAGAACAAAAAAGAGATCTGAGTTGTGTTTCAGTTACAAGTGAGGCAGTGTGTGTGCACTTGCACACATACAGTAGTACAAGGGGGAAGATGAATATCAGTTGTCTCCCTGTGATTTTATGGGTTTGATTTTTTTGTAAGCATGAACACTTTAAATTTACTTACCTTCTTTACCTTGATTTCTTACATACACTCTGCTCAATTTCTGCATGTGAAACCTCAATTTCTGTAAACCTCAATTTCTGAAATCTCAATTTCTGTAACCTGAAAATTACCTCTGCCTGATATAAACTATGGATTTCCACTACTATATAGGAAAAACAACACCATAAAAAAATCAAACCAACACTATTATTGTTCAGCAAGATGAAAGAAGATGGTAGAGGACACCAAGGTGTTTCCATGGCAGTGAGTTGTGACTAGAGTTCTGGACAAGGAAATGAAACAGGCTTTAGCTCAGCTCTTAGACCAAAATTCTGGTGGCCTCCTAACAGAATTGGTTTTGCTGCTTTGGCACAGGTTGCAATGCGTGCCTTAGGCTTTGAGCCAAAGAAGGAAGAGATTAAGAAGATGATAGCAGATATTGACAAGGAAGGAAGTGGCACCATCAACTTTGAAGACTTTTTGGCTATGATGACACAAAAAATGGTAGGAACTCTTAGCAGAAGTTCTTGTGGCAGCATAAGAGCAAGGAACATCTCAGTGTCAGGGGTTTTCTGATTAACATATGCTTTACTCTTGGTTTAGAGCGAAAAGGATTCAAAAGAAGAAATCCTGAAAGCTTTCAGATTATTTGATGATGATGGCACAGGAAAAATTTCATTCAAAAACTTGAAGAGGGTTGCCAAGGAGCTGGGAGAAAATTTAACAGATGAAGAACTTCAGGTAAATTCTGATTGCCAGAGCTTTTCTAACAGGCACAGACCATTTCTGTATCTGCCAGGGATTGGGTGGGAATTTACTGCTATATCAGAAGGGCTGAGAGATCAGAAATATGAAAAGCAGTCAAATACATTGTTGTTTTCACATGATGGGCCTCTGATTTATTGTTGTTTTAATGAGTGGATTGTGTTGTGTTTAGAGTCCAGTGCCTGATGAAATGTACATTGTGTTTTGTAGGAAATGATTGATGAAGCTGATCGAGATGGAGATGGGGAAGTAAGCGAGCAAGAATTTTTGAGAATCATGAAGAAAACTAGCTTATACTAATATCTGTTGCCTTGCTATACAGCTGGTCCAAAAGATAACCTGGAAAAGGTTTAAAAACTGGGCTTGTGCCTCCTGCATGTTTTCTGCCATGTGAACAGAGTTTGAAAGGGCAGATTTTTTTGTTTATTTCTCTTTTTAAACAAAGATGATTGGGGAGGGAGGGCTGCAGTACCCAAGACTGCCAAAATGAGATACTGCAGAAGTCAAGGAAGATACTGCAAGGCAGGGTCCCTTCCCCTCTACCATAACAACTTCCCTGATTGCCATTTTGGATAAAAACTGCTGTGTTTTACTATTTAACTAAAAGATACTTCACTTCAGATGTGAAGATGCCCACTGCTGCTGGGAAAGGCTACTTTGCCTTTTCTAAGGTTACTGATTGAAGGGACAAGCGCAGTATTTTTTATTCCTTTGAAGGTTTTTTAGGTTATCTTTTGGTATTTGTCTCCTGTTGTTTATTTCCACGAAAGACTCTAAAATTAATTGTATATTTGTCTGTATTTCTGTATGAAACACTGTTTTCCTATGGCAAGTTGTTTTTGGATTTAATGGAAAGCAAATGTAGATTTGGCTTTTCCTTTGGAGCTTTGTGCTATCCATAGATGTTCTTGTGTTTAGCTGATCACCTGAAACCAGAATGAAACTTGAATGTAACCTGCTTGGGTGACCAAAGTTTGTTGTTTATAACCAGGCAACACCTTGTGCCATTGTTCTTACTCCCCAGGCATCCCCAGAGTTGCTGTTATTCCAGGATTTCAGGGACCTAAAAAGTTCAGTTCCATGGTGCAGGAGAGTAAATTTTGTCTTGCTGACAGTTACACTGCAGAGAGGATTTGCATCTGAAGTGAAAAAGTAGGTCACCATGGACATCTGTGGAGCACTGAATATGTTTAAATCCATGCAGTCCAAATCCATTTTGCACATCACAGGTTTTGGGGTGGTTTTTTTTAGTAGTACCTTCATTTTCTTCAGTATTTCTTTCATATACTGTCAATCCAGGACTAATTGGAGAGTCACATTTCCTTCTGAATTATAGAGCAGTGACACACAGCCTGCTATGTGATTATGTTGCTCTGCAGGAGGGTTTATCCTGTATAGACAATCAGCTTCAAAACTTTCAAATCCTGTAAAGCTCCAGAGGCCTGAGAAGTCCCCTGTTAACATGGCGGCTATAGATGTAATCTGTAGTACTGCAAGTGTTTTAAAATGTCTTACCTTTGTATAAGTGTGAAATAAAACTGTTTTGCAAGTTAAGTTTTTGTGCTTGTTCTCTTTTTTCCTTAATTATTTTAAAGTCTTAAATGGTTCAACAAGCCTATTTTCACTTTCATTTATCTCTTCTTTCTAAGAGACGAATTCTTAGGTGCAGTAGTCTGTCACATAATTCCTCTTCCACTCTGCTGATTAAAAGTTTCTAGCACTAACCACATATATTCAGAAAGGGAAATTTGAAGTTCTAGTTGATTATGGGGAATCCCAGAGCCTATTAAGAGTGACTGTACTTTTTTTTGTGCTGCCACAGGAAGAGATTGATGACTGTGGTTTACCTATGATGCATGTCACTTCTCTCTTCCTGTTCTAATCCCATTATCTGCCCTGAAGGTAGGAAAAAGCCACACAATCATCCCTGCCATGTGTACTACAATTGTGAAATGTTATTTCTGGCTTGCCCATTAATCTCTGAAGTCTGGAATGTCAAGCAGTGTCTGAATGAGCACAAAACTTGCAAGTGTTAACAAGCATCTCATGGTGCTCTGTAAACCCATTCTTTCCATCCCTTTTCTCCTTATGCTGACACGAGAGTGGGTCCTTACCTGGCACCTGCAGATTCCCCTCAGGTGGCTGCAATTCAGACATTCATTGTGTGCACCCAGCTGAGATCCTTCCTCTGCACCATCAGCAAAGCCTGGTTTTCACTCTGAGTGTTCCTTCTAGGCAGACACTGCACAGAAAGGAAAGTGGAACTGCAGTTTGTGTCTGGCAGACACCTAAATTTCAAAGCACTGGTAAGGGCAATAAACAGCTGAAGATAATATTGCAAATGTCTTCTAATGAGATATGTTTTGAACTGGAAAAGTACCAGGCTTTTAATAAAATACAAAATAGTTCAAGAGGAAAAAAATTGCTTCCAAGTTATATTCCAAAATATGACAATTGCATGGCAATTTTAATCTCCCACATGCAGCTTCTAACTTCTGCATCATCTCTCAGGCCCACAGTACAGTCCAACAGTCCTGCCAGTCCCTCACTCAGGCAAATCTTCAGCTGCCTTTAGGGAAAAAAGACCCAAGGAACTGCCAAGGAGTGCTGTGCTCTCACTTCATTAGGTGTGAGTTTGTTTTCAGAGCAATGAGCACAGGATCAGCTTCTAACACTGCAGAAGAAAAAAGGTTCCTTTTCAGGTACACCTAATCTTGGCATTTAAAAGAGGATGGGGGGAAGCAACACAGGAAACATTTGTGTATATTCACATGCCAGGAGTCTTACTAACAGAGCCCAAATAGTTCCATAAACTGATGAGGCATTTAATATTAAAATATTTAAATTGGTCATTTACACTTTTGAAGACACATCCTGCAAACTGCCTGGTGAAGTCACACCAAACATTTGAAATGTTCAATATTAACTCCTTGGAAACCTCCTCGCTGAGTTCAATAAACCAAACATTGCCACACTCCAGATGCTTTTAAACGCCCCTGCATGGCATAAGTGGATTTTGATCAGGGCACAGGGCAGCAAACTGCTCCGTCTAGAGGCTGAGATGAGCCTTGGCCACTTGAGGAAAGGCAGCCTCAGGGGATAACGCTGCAAAGCCAGCTTCCTTTGTGTCACACCTCTCCATACAGCGAGGGCCGATGGATCTGAGAGCGTGGCAGCCTCGCTAGAGGGCATCCAGTTACTGACGTGTGGGGAGCGTGAGGCTTTGATGCTGCTTTGCCTCCGCTGTGGCTTTCAATGAGGAGGGAAAGTAGGCACACAAACATCGTCCAGACTGGCCTTGAAATACGTGGTTGGATACAGAAATATTTTCTGTGAAAGGAAGAATGCAAGGCTTCTCTCACAACCCATGTGCAAAATGCTGTAATTATTAGTCAGTTGTTCAAAGCTAAACCCCCAAACCACACTTTCTGAAACTCCCACTCTGTATCAATAATTGCAGGCACTCTCTCAGGAGAGCAGAGAACTCAACTTGCCTTTCACACAGTGCCCCCGAGTGCTCTGACCACTCTGTAGAGTTCTTTTGTCCCTTTGGGAATACTGCTATCAAATGGAACCACTTCCAGCTGAGAGCCAGAGCCAGGCTTGCTGCAGGATGCTTGTGGCCCTCCCTTGGGATGTGGGAAAGCTGGAATCGTGGCCTTGCTTCAACAGGAACGAGGATTTGACAACTAGACTCTTGTCCCCAAGGTGAGTGTGTTGATCTTTAGGCCTTGTGGGGACCTAAACCTACAGTTCTTGAACTCTTTGCAGTCCTGGCTGCCACTAATTGCTGAACTTGAAATTGCTCAAGGCTTTTTTTTGGTTTTTTGTTTGTTTGTTTGTTTGTTTGTTTGTTTTTTGCTTGTCTGAATTAGATTAAACACAAAGAATATTAACAAAGCAAACTGTAAAGCCTGGGCTGCAAAGGTGTAAAATTCCCTTGCTCTCAAGGCCACTTTATTTCCTCTGAAAGCTTCTGACTGGTTCTAGCAGTGACATAAGTTTCACTATGAAATGAACCTCCCCCCCACATTAAATAAAGCCATAAAAACAGGTTTCCATGGGAAGCAAATGGAACAGCTAACCTAGCCCATTTCCAACATTATTTTGAACCCAAAAACATAGCTTAGTGCAATGAGACAAAACCAACATAATTCACACATCCATGCTATTGTCTGAAATTGCTTACTAGTATGGTTCCTTCTCCACCTCAATATAGAGAAAACAGATAAACATACTTTCCTCTAAATTTTTTCAGACATCCAAATAAGAAGTACTATAAAAGCTATAAGCATCAAGGAAAAAGTGACCACAAACATTGTAGATTAAAGGTATTTCAGTTTAAAAAAGCAACATTTAAGCAGCTTTTAAAAACATGGTGTTAGATCATCTCAGTGTAAATTTTAAGTTTGTGCTCCCCATGTTTCCTCTTTAAAGAGCTTAGGACATGATTGGCCAAGAAATCAACACAAGAGTGGTTTCCACAAATCTTTTGAATGTTTTGTTTAAATCAGTCCATAATATACTCATGAGATTGAACAGAATTGCTGCAGAATAGCTCCTTTTGGAAAGGACATAATTTTAACAAAGTTTTTAGGGTTTGTTTTGGTTTTTTCCCCTATCAGATTAACTGAATTATTAATGAAGTTATTAATGTTAGTTGTGGTACCTTTTGCAGAAGTAAAAAGATATTTTTTGCCTAGATGAAAAAAATCCATGTTAGTGAAGGTACAGTCCATCTAGAGCAGATATCAGGCAAAATACATGCTAAAACTACTACTACTACTATTTTCTCCAAGTACTACTACTACTATTTTCTCCAAGACTATTACACAGTTGAGACTAGTGTTCAGTAAACATATCCCTTTACATGGCTCTTTCTCATCCTCCTCCTTAACATTAGGAACCAATAAAGTACTCATCAAAATGGCCAAGAGGTTTGAATATTATTTCTGCTTGTGCTGTGAAATATATATAAATATGTTTTGTTGAAACATGATAAACTGGGTCACTGTCTGGCTGGGCTAAATGCTTCGGCTCATTCTGCAGAAAACAACTCTTATTATTGCCAATGACATTAAAAATAGCAATATTACAAATCCAAGAGAAAATGTTGAAAATGCTTATGTATCACAATTAAAGAAGTTTTTCCAGGAAATGAAAGAGCTTTTTGAAGGCAGGAGGGAAGAAACAGGTACTTTTATTCTTCCTACTATCAACCCAAGATGCAATAGATGAATTAACAGGATATCATTTATTGTGGGGGGATTTTTGCGCCAAGATTCAGAATTCTCCCGACTCTCAAACGCCTGCAATGCCGTGACTCACCGAGTCAAGGTCTAGGATGGTGCAATCCTGACCCCCTCCTGCCAAGGGCTCAGCATCATCTATTCCCATTGCCTGCAGCAGGACTAAGCAGTGCTTAGACACTTCTGCAAAACTGGGCCTTAGACAATGGAGGCTTTAGGTATGGGCTTCCTATTTCCTGCAGTGGATTTGTGTAGGTGGCCTCGTTACCAGAAATCCATACTCCTACACAGCAACTTCTGACTGTGTTTCTGCAGAAATGACTATGATGAAAAGAATGAAATATTTTGAAAATAAAAATCATCTGTTTGTTTCTCCAAACCAGTTGGGGTATCTCCTTCTGACGAGATCAATTTCTTCTCTTGTGTGGCAAAATTAGGAGTGGGGTGGAAAACAAAAGGATTAAGGTTTGCAAGGGCACCGTGGCTTGGGCTGCTGCACACATGGAGAGGGGAGAGCCCATCTGAACTGTCCTCTGCCCATCGCTGGCAGCTGAGTCACTGGCCCAGCCTGCAGAGCTTCTTGCTGCTGCATTTTGCAGCCAGGAAAATCCCACATCCTCCCAGTGGGTGTAGGAAACGCAGCTACAGCCTCTGGATGCATCGGCACCAGAAACAAAGGGGAGACTGTGGCGCGGGCGGTGGCTGCGGGCTCAGGGCCAGCGTGCCAGGGCCTCGCCGACAGCATCCCGGGGAGCTGCAGGCACAGCCCGGGCCAGCACTGCCTGCCCACAGCCCTGCTGGTTTGCCAAGCCCAACACTGCAAGGTGTGTAACCCATGGGGACATGCCAGGGCCACCAGCAAACGGCCTCTGCCATCTCACCTCATCCTGTCTCCCTGCTTTTTGGCAAGGAGCACATCACACCTTGCCCTTCCTGGTCTTGCCCAGCCAAGGCTGTTTGCCTTCAAGCACAGGGGCTTATGGAAGTCTTGGCTCTTGCCGTGCTGCTGTGGCCAGCACAGCACTCGTGGCTCCAGTGAGGGTCACCAGAGGTGCTGCTTTCACCTCCCACCCATCTCCATCCCAGTCTTATTCCATGATTGCAGAGCTGGGTGGATTCAGCCAGGGCAGCTTCAAACTCTGAATTTTCCAGTACTGTCTGGATACTGCCAATGCGGCTTCAGATGATGGCTCTGCAAGCATCCTGCTGGGAGAGCAACCCAAGACATTGCTCACAGATCCATCTTGTTTCCTGCCCTGTGTTCCCTGTGGCACTTGCCAAGCTCATGTTGAGGGTGGTGTTATTCTGGGAAGACCACAAGCATCCTGGGTCAGGCAGCCAATGCCTGGCTCTCCAGCCTAGGGTTGGGTATTGCTCTTGGGAAAGGAAACACAGGAACAGACCAGCATGGGTTTGCCCAGCTGTCTGGGCAGTTGCTCCAGACAAAAGCTCTTTTGAGAAGCTGCTCCTGTAAAGGGGACAAGAAGAGACCTGACATCCCTAAGTGTGCGCTTCCACGCTGAGGTGGCAACCGGAGAGCTCTGCTGGCACTGGGAAAGGTTGCCTTAGGAAAGCAATCAAACAGCCTCAGTCAGCCCTGGGCAGTACAATCCCTCCCACCCCAAATCTCCAATGGCTTATAGGCCACTTGGCTCAGAACTGGCATCAGAGCCCCAGCCAATCCCACAACCCTAACACAATCCTTTTTTGGCCAGTGCCATGCTTCCTTGGAGGCTTCTTGTCCTCCTTGTGCCTCCTTAGCAAAGCTGCTGCCCCTGTACCTTCTGTTCAGCCACCTGAAACTTCTCCTAGGAAGCTGAAGCAGCAAGGCCATGCAGAAAATAAAGGAGAGAAAACTTCTGACATCCATTCCCTGTCACATTTGTTCCATGCCCATATTGACCGAAACGGGAAAGGACAGACAGGAGAAAATAGCTACGTGTCAAGGGAAAAACAAACCAGCCTTTCCTAGCTCTGCCTAGGCATGCATCCATTTACCAAGTGCTTTTGGCCCAGCCTGATGGACAGGCCAGAGCCTGCCTCTGTAATCTATGCCAACAAGGGAAGAACAAGACCCCACAATTCCTTTCCCATGACTGGGTCACCACTTGGATGTTTTAACACTGGTGTTCAACACCAGCATTTTCTGCTGAGGAAGTGTCACAGGTTGGCTCCACCATGGGCCTGGTTACACCACAGGCGCTCCCTTTACTGGGTTCAGCATTTCCCTTTTCATCCAAACTACTTCATAGTGATAATTCACAGATCTATCATGGCCATCTAGGACATTCCTAAATATCTACAGCTGCATTCTTGGACTGAATTTCCTTCTACATGTTGGAGTCAGAATGAATTTACATCGATGAATTGCACATGAGCTGCTGGCTCATTGTCCTGGAGTTCAAAAGTTTAAGGTGGATTTTGAATAGCACCTGCAAATGTCAAGGTGGCAGATTAATTACTTTTAAGACACAAAATGATTTGTTTTTAAGAGTGAAGCACTGATTCAAACTGAATCTAGGTATTTAATGGAAAATGGAGTCTAGAACAGTAATTATTTGTGGCATTGTTGCCATCCTGAAACTTTCACAGTTCAAAAGGTGGCATAAGCCTTAGACAAAAAGAAATAATTTCACACTTATTTCAGCAGTTTCCATTGAGAGACTGGCTTGTTCAAGGCCCCATCTCTTTAAAAACATTACATCAACCTCGGTAGATGTTACTTGGTAATGCTCACTGAGTTCCTAGCAATTACCACTCTTTTTTATTTGCATATGAGTTGTTTTAGGGACTATCCAGGCAAACTGTAATAGCCCCATGCCCTAGAAAGTTTTCAGCTTCAGCAGAAGACCGATAACACCTAAGACAGTATTGGCCAGAAATCCAGGGAATGTTAACAACTTTCCAATAATCATTTCTTAGGAAAGCAGCCTGAAGATGACTAAAATTGAGATGCTTTGGAACAACCCAAAAATGTGCACTCTTAAATATGTAACAGGAGGGTGGCAGAGCCTTGGAGCACAGAACAGTGGGAGGTGGAAGGGAATGTACCAACAGCAAGTGAGAGATGATCACGAGGCTGAGAGTACATCAGAGCTGGCCTTGGAGGAACAGGCATTTCACTTGCACCTAATCTGGTACAGACATCACAGAAATTATTTAAGCAGAGAGGTAGGCTTGGAAAATTAGCTTTGCAGTAGCAGGCAAGGATTATATGAAAGCCAACGGGAATCCTGCAGTTACAGAGATACAAGAGGAACGTTTAACCTTGTGAATAAAATCTTCACGTTACTAGTGCACACATTGATTTAAGCATCACCTGGATACAGAACAGTTCTAGACTGATGATGCTCTGTCCTCAGTCTAACTCCTAATAGTAAACATCAGTGCCATTTTTCCAGATTTCCTTTTTAAAGATTAAAAACTGAATTCTAAAGGAGATTTGGATGCATTTTCACCTTTTACTGAAGAATAACACAAGAGGACCATTTCAAGACACAGATGAGAGAGCAATGGAGGAAGTTCTCCAAGGCTTACAATGAAAGTGCAAGTTCTGTATCCCAATCCCTCCTAATGGGCAGACTGGCACAAAAGTATGAGCATCTTTAAACACAAGGATGTGCTGCACAGTGTGATCACAGGTGGCTGCTTGTTTTACATGGCTATGGGAGGGAATAGCTATGAGAGAGATTTTTGGCAGATACAATGTACTGTAACCAGCTTGAGTATCATCTTTCCTCCTCCCTGCTTTGCATAAAGATGATCCCCTCCAGCAGAGCCTCTCCAATATAATTGCCAGTACCTACCCTGCCCACCTGTGCCCAGGGAGCTGTGATCCATTCAGGTATGCACAATCCAGAGCCCAGAGAAACAGGGTGCTGTTCTGGAACTAACAGCAGCCATGCAACTCCAGGGACTGGCTTTTGATCTGACAGTAAGCAGAGGGGTGGTACAGTTCAGCTTACCCCTTGAACGTCTCCAGTGGCACGTTCTCTTCCTTCTTTATTCATTTATAACAAGCTGACAGCTTCTTCCACGTGCAGTAAAGAGTTTGCCTTCAGTTTTTAAAGGAAAGGGACAGGGAGCAGGCTGTAACACAGTGTTAAAGACTAAGCACTAAAATGCATACTTGTGTGATAAATTTATCAGTTGTCAAGCTTTCCATTTGAGTTTTTAAACACCAGAACTCAGCTGGGTCCAAAGTCTATACAGAGAATTTAGCAGCCCAGAGTCTGATGTTAATAACTCAGCAGCTCATTGGACACTCAGTAAAGTCTTCAGGCACACAGGTCTATGTGGCTTTCAGTGGTCATTTTCCATCAAAGCTCTTTGCTTCCTTTCTAATTCAAGTCTCTCACCATTATTGATCAAAAGACAGAAACCCTTGATAATTTATTCTTCAGCAAACCAGACAAGGTTTGATTTATTTACATCACCTCACAGCACTTGCTATCAAATACAACGTCCACGCCTTAACTGAGGATGCAAAAGATGAGGAAAACCAGGATCCCATTGGTACTACACAACTTGCACAACTCAGTCACAGGTGGCTGCTTGTTTCATGTGGCTGTGGAAATGCACATGAGGGCTTATTTTTGGCAGATACTGATCTACTTTAACCAAAGGATTTAAAGTGTTTCAGAAATGCTTTTGTACATAGAAACCCTGTGAAACAGTTCCAAGCACCTCCTCTTAGTCCCTGTCTTGCAACACTTGAGATTTTCTCTGGTAGAAAAGTATGGGCAGGTGGAGGAAAACACAAGTCGATAGTGAGAGACTAATGCAGAAAATAAGTTTATAAGAGCAGACTGTGCAGGCAAGGACCACACCTCTGCCTGTGGCTCTGCTGTGAATGAGGTTAGACAGCTGGGAAAGAAAAGCCAGAGATAGAACTGGTTCAACATGAGCCAAATCTGGTTCATTACAGAGGCATTTCTACAGCAATACTGGGCAATGTGTCTGGAAGTTTTGGAAGTTTTGTTTTCACAATGGATGGAAGAACACACAAGTTTTTTCTACCTTCAAAGAGGAAAAATCTCATTTCACAGACCTCAGAGGACTCTGATATGTCTCAATGTCTCAAGCACAAAGTCTCAAGTTTTGCTTTGGGCAGTTCAAAGAACCAAAACGAAGGTTCTGACAGGAATGGCAAAATTTGAACAATAGAACTGAAAATGAGGTAGAGCTGGGAGAAGTTTTTGAGATTTTAGAACTGACCTTGAGAAGAGCAAGAGTGACAACCCACAGTATTTCAAAATCATACTTGCCACTTTGTTAGATCTCATTATGCCCTGATTTAATACTACATGGTTTATGAAAGAGAACAGCACTTTGCTTTTGGACTAGAACTGGAATCTCAAATAAACCTCTCTGTGAATCCAGGAGAGACATGATTAATTAATCTCAATTCACTGTCCTCAAACAGCGTCCATAGGTCTCTGGAGGAACAGAAAATTGCTAGGGAAAGGCAGCACACTTGAAAAGCCCAACTCTCATCATTAAGGGAGCAGCAGCTATATTCACTTGTTCAACCTTCATTCACCTGTTGCTGAGTTCTAGTATTAGCCTTTAATTGCATGACCTTGGAGATTTTCCCATTGGATTCTTGCTATTGACAGAGAAAGCATTAAATTTATTCATCTTTCTGACTGTTTGCATTACTCTGTACAACAGATAAATCCAGCATGAGGTCTTGTAAAAAAATCCACAGTCCTTTATGTGCTGTACTCATCCAAATGCCCTCATTCCTTACAAATACAAACACTTTTGTTTCAGACAGCTGTTAGGCAATATTGTGCTGTTTCCCCATGTTACTCATAAAGTACAGGAAAATTATTGGAAGTGAAGATTAACAGTAGTGATAATCACTCTGCTGCCTGATATAAAGGCTTTGGCCAGTGTGATCTGCAAAGTGCTTGCATTTCAACTTGTGCTGGCTGCAATCCACACCCTGAAAAAAGCTCTTCTATCCCCCAAAAGCAAACCCCTTCAATTTTTCGTTTAGAATAAATCACTCCAAAACCGGCTTAAGGATTTTAGGAAGAAATATTCCCTGAGGATGATGCCAGGTTTTTTCAGCAGGGTCTCTGACCATGAGCTCCTTTTTGTTTGACATGATATATGCCCTCAGCTACACATCTTCCATTTCATCCAAATTTGGGGAATTTCGAAGTTGAACATCCAAATTTAAATCCAGAGGAATCAAGCATGGTCTATTTAAGCAGTAAAGTCTCTCACCTGTAGCTGAAGACTTCTGAATTATATCTTGTTGTACTGATATTCTCTATTTTATATATCTAATCTTTTTCAGTGTCACATCACACCTTTTAGCAATCTTTGCCCTGAAAAAGTGGGTGTCTCCTGCTTCCTGCAAAAGTTCATTCCAGTAACAGGTGCTTATGACCTCTGTATGTTTTTCATCATGAGCAGACCTTAAAAACTACGTTGCAAATGTCAGTACTATCCTAATGCATTGCTCTTCTCTGTCTAATTTAGTTACTGTGGTAAAGGTACAACGTGGTTGATCGTATACACAGTAAACAAATATTCCTGTGAATCTCACTTCAATTCTGAGTAATAGAAGCCCCCACAATCCAAGAGATGTATTTAATACACAGGCAGAACCAGTTAGGCTGATTTTCTCTTATTTTAAGAAGCCTCTTTGCAGACATGTTTCTTCTCATACCAAAGAAATGCAAAACTGCAGATATAGGCTTTTGTCTTGAAGCCGTTGATGGAGGCAAATTGTTTTTTTTCCTTTGGACACTCTCATGTCAGTATTAGCATTTGCAATTTTATGGATCAGTAATTTGGAAGGAGAAGCACACTAAAAAAAGGTAAGACTACAGACTAGTGTCTCTAGTTTTGGGAAGACTTTAGCTCTTGTTTAAGGAGATGTTCCTGCTCTGCATTTCTAAGGGTAGAATCTGGACCTGTGAAATAGCAGATCTTTATGAAGGACTTCATATGCAGACAGGTATATTCTGGATTAAGATTGATGGGTGCCCATATAGTTTATCCATTTTTATTCTTTCTTGTGGAGGTTGCCAAAAGAGAGAAAAAGATCTTGCAGTGGTGAATACTTCTACTAAATATTGAATTTCTAGGATATGTAGACAGATTTGCCTAGCACAGCAATTCTTTTTGCATCTTTCTGACAGAAAAAGTGGTTAATAATCTCCTGCAAGTCTTTTTGCATATTTCTGTCAGGAAAAAGTGGCTAATAATCTCCTACAAGTCTTTTTGCATATTTCTGACAGAAAAAGTGGTTAATAATCTCCTGCAAGTCTTTTTTTTCCCCCTAATTTAACTTTGTCTAGATTAAATATTAGTGAGTGCTCTGCCTCTCACAAGCCCTTTCAGGAAACCATTTCTCCTTCATTATTCAGTCCAAAAGATGATGTTTGAGAAACTGCAAGGCTGTAGCTAGAGACAGAAATCAAAATTAAGGATCCTTTCCTTAGTCCACTTAGACCAACTCTTCAGCATACGTACTGAGTTCTATAATGTCCATCTAAATCCAGTGATTTAAAGGAAACTCCTCTTTCTGGCAAAAGCTTATCTCTGGAAAAATAAGTATTCTTAATTGGAGCTAACTTGAAGTGAAATCCTAGTGGAGACTAGGCAGGCTTTAGTTATTCCTATAAGCTAGAATTAGGGTCTTTGGGGTGTTGTCTTCATAATAACAATGACAAAACCAAATGTGGTATGGTACATTCACATTCCCTGACTCCCAGTTGATATCAATCTGCAGCCAGACCCTGTGCAATTTCTAACAGTAGAAATACACAGCCCAAACCCCTCTGATGCCCTTAGCTGCCCACACAAGTTCCCTTCTGTGTTTAGCACCCAGGACCTGTGTGCTACTCGCTGACATTGAGAACAGACCCTGTCCCAAGCCTTTGCAGCTGACAGCAGGAAGTCTGCTTTGGCTCTGCTAAAGTGAAGCTGAAAGAAAGCCAGACCTGATTTTTTTGGCTGCAGATACGCTGAAAGAAATCAGTGAAAAATCCGAGGGCAACCTCAATCCACACTGTGGCTGTGGCCTGCAGCAGTCACTACAGCTGCTGTGGTGTGCCATGAATTTCCCCAGCTCTGCTTTCCTGCTGCTCACTCGCGCTGCGGTGGATTTTCTGCCCCAACCCTGCTCACCCTGGCAAAGCAGCACGGCCAACAAAACCATCCTGGATTAGCTCCAGCTGCTTCTGATCGCTGATTGCCCCTGGGCAATTCCACACTGCTTGGGAAGAACATCCCATGCAACGACAGACAAAGCAAAGGCCAGCAGACAGCCCGAATATTTCTGCGTCATGGAGACTGCGTAAAGGGCAAATTCTTCCATTTCTAAAAACAAGAATTCTTCTCTTCTTATTCTAGGTCACTTGTGGAACCACATAGATAACAGATCTCAACAATATGTCACTAACGATAAGGTCCGGGGCTTTCAAAAGTCTTTCTGAAGGCAGGCATTTTATTTAGGTGTCTAAATGGAGGAGGCAATTTTCACCCACTATTTCCAAGACTCACTTCTGAAAGCACTGGCCCTGCTATCACTGGTATACTTGGCTATAGAAAAATCAAGCAGGCTGCTCTGGGTGTTGCACCAGGGAAAGGAAAAGTGCAGTGGTCGTTGTAAACACTGATTTGCTCAATAGGTTGGGACCAGCCACAGCACCCTGCGTGCCACAAGCATTGCTATTTTCTGATGGAATGTGACCACACAGGACTGAGTCACCTAATTCATAGCTGCCAGTGCAATGTAGGCAGCTCACAGGCTGGAAACAGCAGCCTGGATTTTATCCCAAAACACACTTCCCTGCTCTCTACTCCACAAAAATTTTTGTTGCAAGCTGTTGAACAACTTGCAAATAACAAAGCCTAAGCACGCACAGGCAAAGGATGATTTTGCAAAATGTAGAATTGGCTGTACTGTGGATTCTGGAGCTTGGCACATGGATGGTACTTCCCCACAATCTCCTCTGTGGTTCAGCCATCACCAGGGGAAAATTCAACAGTCACTATTCCAGATGGTAAAATAATTACTATTGGCTGCAGAAATTATATGCCACTGAGCCATAATCAAAATATTGTTTTGTTTTCAAAGAACACTTCAGCTCGAAGACCACTGAGTCCATCTCTGACTGTGCTGTGTCTCGACACACGCAAGGAAAAATACATAGCCTTGTTTCCACTTTTCTCTGTTCTCACCTGAATGACTGGATCAAGGTTGCACAACCGCAGACAGAAGGAAAAAGATCACTGAGCAGGAAT
>NW_005054435.1:1041201-1098882 GCF_000277835.1 Geospiza fortis | reverse complement strand
TCTTTTTTTTTTTTTTTTGTTTGTCAAAAGTGCTCAGGGGTTGTGGCCAAGCAGGCAAGAACAGGCAGGCTGTCTGCAGAACGGGACATTTGTGACGGTGAAGTCCTATTGGGGTTTTTCTGGGACAGTTAAGACAGCAAAGGAATGGCTCAGAACTGCGATCCCCACCTACAATGTTTCTTTTCCTTTACACTTACGGTAACGATGGTCGGGCAACAGTTTGCTTTTTTCAGTTCCCACCTACGATTCATTGTGAAACTTGGTAAGATTGGCCATGTTATAATGTACTCCATGAGTATGTGGATAAAGACATTTTGCTTCAACACCTTTTTGCTGTATTCATGAACCTGTCCATTGTTTGGGTCATTCCTTAGGGGATAGAACATAGGTGGCATTGCTCTGGCAGAAACCTTCTGCTATCCTTCTCATGTTTATTACTCTGTGTATAAAATGGATGATTTCTGAAATAATTAATCTGAAATCAAAGTTTCTACACTAGCCCTCAATATGGTGTAAAGGAAAGAAATTCATTTGGCTATACTAAAGGACAGCTTTTCAAACTGTACAGTGAGTGCTGCTTTTTTTTTTTTTTTTTTTACTTCATAAGCATAAAATTCTTATTTTAGGTTGCTTAGGCCTCTGATTCATATAAATGTAAATTTAAGTTACCTTCCCATTCACTGATGTTAAGTCACTTTATTTTATTCAATTCAGAACTTCATGGAATATCTGAGTCCTAGTCTGCTTAGTGAACCTCGACTTTCTACAGCGGCAACCAAGTAAAAACCTCTCTTATGCCATTCCCAGCTGCAGAAATAATACCTAAGGAAACACCCTCTGACAAAGTCTTCAGGAATAAACATTTCCAGTAGACAGACAATATCATTTTAAAGGCAGCCTTGAAAGAGAACCTTTGACATCTGACAATCTTTTTAGTACCTGTGGATTACCTGCTGCTAGAAAACTCTCACGTGGCTGAAGACTGCTTTGGCAGATGAGTTTGTCTTTAATTGTCTGTAATTAAGATCAAATCTACAAAACACCTGTCTATACTACCCTCAGAAATACAAATCTGTGAGCAAATTGGTGTTAGAATAAAAATTTACTATTTGCTGTTCATGTATGGGATTGCAAAATGCAAGGCAAAATAGCAGAAGTGACAAAAGATCAGCCTACATGTTTATATCTCACTTCATTAAAACAAAGGTACCTTCAAATCCCTTATTATGCTGCCTTGTTCTTCTTAGAACACTGCCTTATTGTTATTCTTCTCAGAACACTGCCTTATTGTCATTCATAGGCTTTATGTTCTTGTGGGTAGTTACAGCTTTGGTCATCTCTTACTCATCATCTGGGTAGAGATGTACATTACCAGGGTACATTTCTAAGCTAAAGACATGGCCTGGGCACCCACAGAAAACATTAGTGAATGTCCCCAGGGTCCCTTTAGCCACAAAGCAGCACAAGGTTTCACACACTGACATGTGTTGGCAGGGAACAGACCGACACCCACGTGTGCCCAGGTGCGATCTCAGTGACCACAGAGCCCTCAGGGGTTTCTGGAGGTGCAGGTTTTGTCACTTGTAGACAGAGAAATCCTGGCTGGTCTCAGGTTTTGGGTCACTGAGGAAATAGGGGCACCAATGTGCATGTGAAAGGAAATGTTAGTTCCTACCCTGGTAGGAACTGTAGTGCCCATGTTGCTGTAGCTTTTGTGACCTATGGGTGTGAGTGAATCCAGGTTTGTGAAAAGAAGCTTTCATTTCTGCCCTTAAGAGATGGTTGCTTACCAGTGTGACAGCTCATAGACTTAAAATACACCAAAAGCATGAACAATAAATATATTCTTTTCTCTCTGTGATATATTCAGCTTGAAATTCAGTTATGGACAGGGGACTTCATTTTTCCCCACATGAATATGACTACCCTTAGAATGCTAAGAAGAATATCTATTATACACTAGAAGAACAGTAAACTCCCCCAAACAAAGGACACTAGTTTAATAATGTAAAATGATTTCTAAATAAGTCATAAACAAATCATGTCTACTATCTTTGCAATAGATGTGGTTGGTAAGTATATGAAATGTAGTTCTAATAAAGTGTGTAGATTGCGAAAATTTGTTTAATCTTAGAATAATACAATGGTTGGAAGGGACTTTAAAGCTCATCTAGCTCCAACACCCCTGCCATGGGCAGGAAACCTTCCACTAGACCAGGTTGCTCAGAGCTACATCCAACCTGGTCTTGGAATACCTCCAAGGATGAGGAGTGCACAACTTTTCTGGGCAACCTGTTTCACGCCTCATCACTCTTACAGAAAAGAAGTTCTTCCTAAATCTAATCTAAACCTACCCTCCTTCAGCTTAAAGCCGTTCTCCCTTGTCCTATGCACTTGTGAAAAGTCCCTCTTCAGCTCTCTCATACCTTTACATACTAGAGGGTGCTATAAGGTTTCCCTGGAGCCTTTCTTCTCCAAGCTGAACAACCAACGTCTCTCAGCCTGTCCTCACAGGAGAGGTGTTCTAGCCCTGTGATCAACTCAGTGGCTCTCCTCTGGACTAGTTCCAGAGGCAGTTTGGTTGGCAGCGCTAGCAGAGCCTATCTGGGGAAACTGTCAGCACGTGGGGTTTATGTGCAGCTGCAGATCCCACAGCAGCACTGCTGCCGCTGCACCTGTGCCAGCATAGAAGTGTTGCCCTGCCAGCAGCACTGCTTCTGGCCACACTCAGCACTGATCCCTCTTCACACTGCCCCTCCCACCACCTTCATTAATTAAAAGTGATTCATAAAAAGCTTTCACCAGGCAGCAGCTGATTTCTAGTCCAGACAGCCCTCAGTGAGAGAGCCAAGGAGCTCGGCCATCCGACCTCATGTGCCCTTCCTGCAATTCACAGCAAGTATGCCAGCACTGCCATAAATGTCACACTTCCTGTGACAGGGCTTCATGGCAGCCTCCACCGACTTCTGTCACTCTCTTAATCACCCTTCCTCCTGGAGTTACCAGGCACTGCATTGACCTGCAGGAGCCAGGGCCGGCAGCCAAGCAGGAGGGGCTCAGGAAGAGGCTCCTGCCACTCCTCTGCTCCATTGCTCTCACCTGGGTAGCAAAGCTTGGTTACTTCACAATCTTCCCTGCATTAATTCTGAAAAAAGCCTGTTAGGGAAATGGAAATTTTTACAGAGTATTTCAGAACACTTTATTCACTATTGCACTTAAGTTTTTTATTTAAATCCAGTGCAATTTGTTGTGAGCTCAGGAACTTCCCTTACCCTCACGAACCAATCCCCCAAACGCACCCACTCCCACCAGTCCAGAGTCAACTTCCACCAAAGCTGATCTGTGGACTCCGTCTTTGGGGATCATTTGATAACAGAAAACTGCTCACCATATAAAACTGGAAACATTTTTCTGGTCTGATTTGATCAAGAGGGACAGGAATTTTGGTCTAGGTAGGGGAATCACTGTCCTTTAAAGCCCCAAGAAAGCCAATGTCCCACCAGATCCAGGCATCAACCCTGCTTGCCAAGCCTTACAGAGGCTGCAGAAACAGCCACAGCCTTTGCCCAGGTGAAGGGAACTACAAGGACAGATCCAGCATGAGGGGACAGAAAACCAGCTGGCGTAGGCCTGGCAGCCTGTGGCACCAGGCACTACTCCTGCATCCAAAGGAATGCATGACAGGCATTGCTGCCCTCCAGGTTTGATGTCTTCTTTTCATCCCTCTGCTGTAATTTAACTAAAGATGATGTCACCAGTGTGCCTAATTGTACTCAGCCTCACAAAGGTCTTGCCCCGATGATATTGAGGTTCCACGGCTTGTGTGCAACGTAAAAAAGCAGTGCCTCACACTGGCTTTAAGTGTGTTGCATTTTGACTGTACTTATTGTTATGTTTTATTATATATTTACTTTTACTTAAATTTTCTATAGTCTGACATATGCTTCAAATACTTAATGAAAGAAGCAAAAATAACCTTCTAATTTACCAACAAAGTCATCTCCCAGAATTAATCAGTAAAAGCCATTTTCAAGTAAAATGATACCACATTGCCAGAATGACAAGCACAGAATTGCCTCACAGAACTGAATATGAGAAACCTCATGTAGACTTTCTACTGTGAATCATCCTTTTTAAAATTATTTTTAGCTAGAGGTTGAAGATAGGGTGATTCATCCCATTCTGAAATTGTTTTATGTTTCAATACACTACAACTTTGTTTTCTGCAACATCTTTTAAGCAATACTGGGAGAGCAGAATAAGAGTTAAATCAGTCCCAGTAGAAGAGAAAAACAAGTCTGGGGACAAAAGGAGGCATTTTCCATCTGAGATTTAAGAAGGAGTGGAGCAGCAATGAGGCAGTTTTACAAAAAAAAAATCTCTCTCAAGGCAACCAAAATTAATCTGTTTTAAAAAAACCCAAGGTTTCTGAAGACAGAGAGAGAAATGGTCAGTTTTAGGTGAAAAAGAGGAAATTGGGAGATATGGGCTTCACAAACACTGAGGCCCTGGGAGCTGCTCCTTCACCAGCAGGGGAGCACAGGGCTTGTGATATGGGCAGGCCATAGAAAGAAATGAGCAGAATAAGTCAGGTTAGGGAGAGCATCTCTTGCCCAAAATGAGGATATCTAGCTTTGAGACTTGTAGCAAGGAAGCTGAAACAAATCCACAAGTTTTCTTGCCCAGACAGCCTGAGTGACTGTGGGTAGCCACTAGCTGTGACTAATGCCACAGAGATTCTTACCAGTGCCAACACCAGGCAGGTCCTGCTTCTTACAGCAGGGTGTACATGGCTGGCACTGAAGGCACTCACTCAGGTACCCCTTACCTTAGGAGGGAAATATTGCCTGTACATTTAATTCTCGGAGCCTTGTATTTGGTCAAGTCATCCCAGGAAAACTGTTTGCCAGCCTTTTTAGTGTAAAGAACTGTCTCTAGCTCCTGGCTGCCCTCACAGGCAGTTTTGCAGCATATAAACACCAACAAGAACGCTGGTGAGGGACAAGGCATTAATGAGGTCAAGCTTTCAGGTTATTTACTTCCCTCCTAGGTAATGGGCTATCAAAATATAAATCACCCCACCCTAGTTTCAAAACACCAACATGCAGCACTAAGGTGGGGCAACCCAAGGGCATTCCCTCCCTGCTGTTTTCTTAACAAAACATTATTCGTGATTGTTATTCTTGATCTGTGCCCAAGCAAGAGCAGTTGGGCACAGAAACAACGTCTACAAGACCCACGTCAAAGAAAATCTTGATTGCTGCTTTATGTCTTGAATGTCTCAGGGATCAGGGATTATAGGCAGCTTCCCTGTGTGCCAGCTTTTTTGATTTCTAAGAGGCAACTGAGCTTTATCCTGCATTGCTGTGCACTCTATAAAGCAGCCAAGAAAAAAAAAGGATGATGTCTATTTTTTAAAAATTGATATGAAATATTTTAATTTTATTTAGATTTCTAAAGCAAGTAAAGTGTTTTGACATTTGCAAGGCTGCTTGTTATGGAAGTGGTATCCAAAAGGAAACACGCTCAATCTCTTGTGCAAGCTAAGTTAGAGAATGCGACCTCCTGGTGATTCCTCTTAGCTCCTAAGTAAATCAAGCAAACCTTTCCCCTGAGCCTCACATCTCCCTAAATCTCAGCCCTAGCAAGGAAGGACTCTGCAAGTATTTTGTAAAATCTTTTGTAAGAAGACTCTATGGGTTTTGAATTGGAAGCCCTCAAGGCGTTTAATAATTTAGAAATAATATGACAATAATTTAGAAATAATATGACAATAATTTAGAAATAATATGACAATTTGTCTTTCGAGTTACTTCCTACCGTATCCTCTTGATGAAATGAAGGCTGTACGCCTTCACAATTTTCCATTTAGACAGAATTCCACCAGTTTAATCAAAGTGAAACATTAGGTACTGTTATGGTCCTTATACCTTCAGATTTCCTTACTGATAACCCACAGACTATCCGTTAACCCATTGCATCATTCACAAGAATAAACAACCTGGGCTCTGCATACAGGAAGCTGAACAAAAAGGAAATAGACAATATTAGTTTTCATGTACATATCTATACCTCTCCAGAGATCAGACTGACATATTTTTAGATCAAGGCGGTCCTTCAGATGTACCTGTTAAGTTCCCTATGGATACAAAAAGGCACTTCCTATTTTTAAAATTTGAGCCTTTTTCATTTAAACCACCATTACCTCACTCTCACTAAAGGATGGAAGTGATGGTCCATAAGGGTAGCAAAAGTCAGATTTATGCCCCATTCACAGCTGTCATCTGTACTGCAATATTAAGGGTTAGGTGCTTGTGTAATGCCAAAGATCAGCACCTCAGGTGTTCAAATGTACACAATGGAAGGGGCATTATTACTTCCATTTACTTGAGGACACAGGCTACAAAATCCAGATTTTTTTACTTAATAGGAAGTCTTTCCTCAATTTCAGTAAAAACAAGGTTATTAATACTCTGCTCTTCAGAGGTGGAAGCCCTTCCAGACTCTTAGTTTAGCTCCTCACTTCAGGCACAGAACCACATACCCTCTTTCAAGGTACATAGATAGGAGAAGGACTCAGTGAACTCCTTCCCAATGGAAGATGCAAACAATTATTCATGAGCAAAAAATTAACAGTGAGAAATTGTGGACTTTGTCTCTGCCAGAAAAGATCAAATGTGATTTAATGTAACCAGAGAATCCATAATCAAACCAGTTTTATCACTCTGAGTGTCCCAGTTCCAGCGAGGATGGACTTGCCTTTCTTCACAGCAGTGCCATTGGGGCTGTTGTTTGGATTTGTGACTAAAATACACTCACAAACACACCAGTGCTTTGTCCGTGGCTGAACTATTCTTGCACAGCACCAAGGCTCTCTCCAGAAGGCAATTCGCTGCACACTTAATTTTGATCATAGAATTAAAGACTAATTTTTCAGTCCCTCCAATAAACCTTTAGTGGGTTTGAATCATATTATTTGGTCCCTAAGTTATTCCAGGGGCTGTTTATGAAATATGTCACTGATTTTTGCTGAAATTATTGCAAAAAAAGATTGTAACTGATAGGTTTGTTCTCAAATTCTTTTTAAGATTAACTCTCAGTAAATCAATACAGGCAGAAGACCATTGCTTGGGGCATTTTGGTGGATGTAGGAGAATTCCTTGAAATGTAGTGGACAGCAGGCTGAACAGTGAGTCAGTGCAGCTGCTGGGAAGGTCAGGATTAGCAGCGCTGCTCTGGGGGTAGGGAGCACTGCTCCATACAACACCCAGCCCCAGACCATGCTGGGCAGAACCTACCTTTCCAAGGCCCTCTGTGTGCATGCACTTATTTGACCTCAACCCCATAGAAATCATTTAACCTTCCCCTCGAGAAAGCCCAAGAAGATCTCTTGTTCCCAAAAGTGAAGGTCCTTTGTGCAGCAGATATTTTTCCCTCTGCTTTCCATGCCACCTCAGGAAATAAGCACTTGTACTTTGAACACCTCCCTCTTTTCCAATAAAACAGTTTCCCTTAGCTCTAAGATACTTGTCACTCTCCGGATGCTGAGTGGAAACAGTGTCCTCTGCAAACAAACCCACAACACAGAGACAATGAAATATTGTCTCTCCACAGCACTGGACAGCAGATAGCTTTTAAAGGTGCTTCTGCATTGTTTTTTCACTGTAGCTCTGGTCTAAGTCAGCCACCAAGAGAGAAGATGTGACAAGAAAGCGAAGCAGCTGAACTCACAGGCGTAGGGAATTTTCACCTTCTATCGCTCAGCAGAACATCTGTATTATTATTTTCTGGGGATAAGTGTACTCAGAGCTGCTGACACTATTCACAAGTCCACTAGAGAGCAGCTATGCCTCACACTCAGCAAGGTTGTGTTTTAATTAGTTTCTCTGACATTTATTGCACTTCACTCAAATGACTAATCAGCCCTGGGAAGCTTTTTCAGTACTGGAGTGAGAGGCAACAGAGGTGTGCATTCAGCTGCTCTGATTTATACACAGATATGTGAATGCCCACCCTGGCACTGAGCTGCTCTTATCCATTGCACAGTGTCATTCTTGAAGACATCTTGGCTCATAGGAGAAGAAAAGTAAGTCAACACCCTGGAGGTGTAAATTCCCTTGAATGCCTTTAGTAAGGAATGTGCAGATTTCTTGGAAGAAGTCCAGGGCAAGAGGCAGCCAAAGGGACTGTCATTCCAGGCAATGGATAAAACAGGAACAGAAAAATAGCTAAATAAGGCTCTTTTACCCCATTTTCACTGGATGCAATAAAGTGCTGTCTAGGTCTAAAGAACTAATAAGGCACAGCAGTCCACAGCAACCCATATTAGGCCATTTCCCACTAACTTATGGAAGATTTTTAAGTAACACTGAAGAATGATTTACACTAATGAGAAGATGATGTATTGTATGAAATACAACTTTATACAGAGAAGACAATGTAATGTACAAAATACTGGCTTCTCCTGACCATCCTCTCAGCTTTAATAAAAACTTTGACGTTTTCTTTCTTTAAATATCAAGGAGCAGCATAAATATAATGATAGTTTGAATTCCAAAAGTTTCACTACTTACCTTTTTGTCAGAGAAAAAGGAAACTACTACCTGTCCAAAGAGCTGGCAAATCCACATTCCCTAGGCTGGTAAGTTAATGAAAATTGTCCTGGCCCTGTTAGAAGCAGACAAAAATTATTAAGGCAGAAGTTCTTTTACCTTTAACCTACATTCATTATCCCTGCCCCTTATGAACTGCCTTGAAGTGCCTGGGTATTTCTACTTTAGCACACTGCCTTACTGACCTTCTTTTTTTATATCAGATCACTTCACCCTCCTGCATCAAGCAGGAAGGACAAGAACCAACCTCAGGCTTTTTATACTGAAGGTCTGGTTTTACTTGTGTCCTTTTCCTTTGCCCACCATTTTTCTGGAATACTGGTTACTCACTGTATATACTCCGGGCACTGTTTGTCACCTGTGAAAAAACAAAAATTTTTCAGAGCATGTATACTGAATCATAAAGATCTAAGAAAGCAGAGAGATAGACTACAAATGTTACACTGATCACCTAAACAAGGGAGAGCATCTTTTTAATTTGACAGAAACCATACGAAGTGCCATAAAACACGCTGCAACTATTGAGATGAACAAGAAAGAAAAAGCTCACTGCAGGTTGGATATTCTGCTTTAAACAATGAAGAAAGGTTGATTTCCTAGCTTTTAAAACTATTTCAAATTAAACTCCATAATTAAATATAATTAATGGAAAATTGAAATGATCATATGAAAGCATCAGCACAGAACATTTTTATATTTCTAGATACTTATTAGCTTTGACATAAATTGGCCAAACTTAATAAAATCAATCAGGATATGATGAACAGAGCTGAGAGGGGAAGTGTGCACTGAACTAGGTCTAGCAATAAAGGAGAAAACAATGCAGCTCAGACAATGAATAAGGAGAACTTTCACAGCACGTGATTATATCAGAGGGTAGAACTGTTTCATCCCTGCTCAATTTAAAGGCAATTTAAAGTGAACGGTGACATTTCTCTCAGTGTGGCCGAATCAGTCGTGGAGAGGGCAATGGCAAGGAAAAGAGACAAGAAAAGATCTTCAGAGTCTGTTGCTTCTCTGTCATACTCTGCATTTTTCACAGCACGTTCTTTAACCTTTCCTTGCAGATCCAGCACAAACAGTGTTTGAAAGTGCATCAGCCTCCTTTGATCTCCGGGTATTGTTTTGGAAATTACATCTTTGTCTCCTTTTTCTTCAGGCCGTTTCTGAGATTCTCGTGAGTTTTCCTGTCCTCAGGTTAAATGTTTCCACTTCCCTTCACATTTTTGCCCTTTGTGCAGCAGTATCAAGTACAAGCATTGTGCAGCCTTCGGAGTGCCATCAACATCTCTTCTGACTTTCCAGCTGTGCTCCAAACATAGGGGTTCAAACCTGCAGCAGGGGAGGTTTAAGAGATGCAACTATCCTGAGAGGCTTAGCTACCAGGAAGAGGCATTGACAGGGTTTTTCCATGGGTTGAATAACTAAGTAGTTGTGTAATCTTTATGATAGTCAGAAGAGGAGGATCCAGGAGTGGAAACTGGGCTATATGGGGATGAATGATGAATCCTATTGCTTCTGCGTAAAATCTGGGTGCTTCAGAAGAAAGCTAATCCTTGGTTATCTGCCTATCTGCATATATTGCAGTGATAATAGGAAAAATGTGATTTTCAAAAGCTACCATTGCTCTGGGCTAGGACCTTCAGTGCCTCCTTGTTTGCCTTTTGGTTTCCCACGAGATAGCTCAAAGAAACAGCACTGTCCTGCTCAAGGAACAGATATCAATTGTAAAGTCTGCAAGAAGCTCAGAAGTAACAGGCAAGAAAAATGTCCTTGACCAGAAGAGTACTTTTAGAGACCAGTTTTACTATTTTCCTGTATATTCATTGATAGATGCAGACATCATATTTACTGTCTCCGATTTATGAAAAGAAAACACAAGCAGGACAAGACACCTTAATTTTCCAGTCAAAGATACAATGTTAGAGTAACATTTTTAATTTTTTTTCCTTGAAAAGGAATAAGTCTCTGGGATGGACCAATGAGATAGTAATGAGGAATTAAAATCTACAGTCTTCTATTGATGTTTTGATATGGAAATTACTGAAAATTATTAAGATGAATATTGCAGTCATCCCTCTGAAATAGCTAAGTGGGTGATCACACTTTCAATCTTTATTCACAAAGAATGCTTTGACTAATGTTTTCAGACAGATTTTGGTACTCCCACAAACACACTGAGTAGTTTTTTTTTCACACAAACAGTAATTTCACTTACATTTCACAAGAAACTTTGTTTTATTAACTTGAATGTTACTTCTCTTCTCCTTCATTTTCAATCCAGAGGTCTTTGCTCATTTTTAATTCATTCCCATAGGTTCACTCAGAGGAAATGGTGTACGTGCTTCTGAGAACTTGCCTGGAAGAGGCAAAACTGTTGTTGGTGAAAACTCAAAAGTTTGGGCAGTCACTGCAGTCACTGCTGCCAACAGTGAAGGGAATGGGATTTGCCAATATTAGAGGTTCAGGTGTCCTGTATTGCTGCAGCTCAGCTTTCTGGGGAGTTGCAGGATGGGAGGCACTCACCAGAGCAGAAGGGAGGAGAGTGAGGGAAGGAGTAAAGGCTCATACAGGTGGATCCATGGCTCTCCTGGCTCCAGTTAAGTGATGATTCTGTCATCCTGAGAATCAGTTCACTGAATGCAGTGTGGAACTCAACTACAGAAGGAAAAACACCCAAGTTATCAACTGTCCCATTATGTTTTGTTGGAATTGCTACTGCTTCTGCTGCAGCTCCCTCTCTCTGTCTTAATTTTAGATTCCTTAGTCTTGGATTTTAAAAATTTATTTATTTGGACCACCTTTTCAGACTAGAGATACTGCTGGTTACCTTAAATGGTACCAGAATAATAGTTTATTCTAAACTACCTTACTAAGGTGTTTGGGGTTTTTAAAATCAAATTCTCAGATGGAAGATTTTTATTTTATAATTCCTCTGTCCTTTCCTACAGTTACTTACTCTATTTGTCTCCACATTTGAGAAAATGCTTTCCTTTCACATCTGGCTCTCTGTATTTAATTTAAAATTTCCTTCCTAGACCTTAATCATAACCAAGAATATCTTGACTTGTCTCGCTTTTTGAGGTCAAAAATGCTCACAATGCATCTTAAAACATTTCCACTGCCGTTTCTACTGAATGCAAGGAAAATATGTTGACTTCATTAAAACAAAAAGAATAAAATTGAACCAGAGATAATTTTCATAAATTAGATGTACAGATTTCACAGCTCAGAAACAAGGATGTCGAATGTGTCCAGCCTATACAGCCTCCTACACAGAAACCACAAGGTTTCAACGACAAGTCAGTGAAACCACAGCATTCAGCTTTTTATCCAAGACAAGCTCTACCCACTGGGTGCTGCTGCCTTGGTGTGCTGACTGCTCACACAATAGTTTTTCCAAGGTTCGCTAAAGGTGCTGACCTGTGAAGAGAAATGAAACTCATTATGCAAACAACTCTGCTATATAGCTTCTCAAATCTGTATGTGTGTGCACATAACAGATACATGTGCAGGCACAGACACACACATCCCTGCATTAGATACAGCTATGTACAGACGAAGAGACATCTGGAAAAAAAGAAAAAACAAGAAAGACTGTTTTTACAGTGTTACTAGCTTATCTGTTAAGGATAGCATGAGCTAGTCACCTCAGCATTCTTCAACCTCCTGTAAACAATTAAACAGTAGATCTATTTATGAAGTTAAAAGTCATAACTAAGTGCATTTCATCACCAGAGCAATTAATGTATGAGAAACAGAAGAGTATTGCCATTCAATAGAATTCTAGGGTAGCTACTTCTGCATCAGGGCTTTTATTGATATAACTAGCTGAAAAGTAACAACAAATCCTGCCTGAACAACACCATCATACCTTCAAGAGGCCTAAATGTGCAGAGTTAAGATTCCCCTAAACACTCTTCCATAAAATAATTCTGCCGGAATCATGAAATGCTGCCTGCACTGGCACCAAATTGCTGTTCCTGGAACAACGCTGCTGAGTGGGAGCCACTGGCCCCCTCAGCCTCATGTGCTAAGGAGGCATTTGTTGCATAGCAGATCACAGTTCTGTTCAATAGTAACGCCAATAGGAGGGGAGTTTCAGGCTTCTGGCAACTCATTTCTATTTGCAAATTTGTCAGGTATGCTAAGGAGAAAATAGGGTTTATAGTGAAATGATTGCAATTCAAACAAAGCTAAACAAACAAGCTCTCAAGGCCTTTGCAAGAGGGATTTCACTGTATTGACCCAAGGCCCTGGTAACAGAGGCTCCTCAGATTGTGACAAACTGTGACAGAGAGTAGCAGTGACCTTAAGTAGAAATTTCTTTAAATGCCTTTGCTGCTGAAGAAAGCACCTGGATTTGTACTCCCTGAGAACTGCAGATGTGGCTTCTGCCTCAGCCTTCACTTGAGCTATGCAGTGTGACACACCAAAGCCTCCCCTCTGCTGCAGGGGCTGAAGTACAGCACATCTGGAGGCTGATCCAGTGGTCTGCAGTACACACAGTGGTGGTGCTCAGGGCAAGCTGAGGAGTTGGTGTGCAAGCAAGGACTTGGAGTCACTCCAGAGGGAGGCAGGCAGCATCCTCCCGTGCAATGTCACACTGCTCCTCTGTCCTCACTACTTCTTGCTGTGCCAGAGGTGCCCCAGCACCATGAGATGTGACACTGTCCCTGGGAAGACACAAAAGAAAGGACAGGAGAATAACGTGACTGTGTTCATGGGATTTGGAATCAACACTATCATTAAAGATAATTCTATTAGAAACTGAGTAGAAACAGTAAACACATAGACATAGAAGAAGGAAGGGACAATCTGAAGTATTTTGGCAGTACCTGAAAACCAGAAAGCAGAACTAGTCAGAAATAAATTTGTGGTATCCAGTAATCTGCTTCTACCAATAATAACCATAATAAAAAGGAGAAAATTGCATTTTACGTTGAAGATAACTTTATGAAAAAAATATTACAAAAGTCAAATCAGAGCAGATCTGCTGGAGACGGTGGCTGTGCCCTGTGTTTAGCTTTAGACTGTGTAAGGAGGAACAGCTGCACTGCTGTGGAGATCCCACACCAGCTCAGAAGCCTCACCAAACCCTGGGGGGTGACTTCCAAAAGAATCTGTAACATCAAACCTTGAATCCTGTTATCAAAACTGTAGTGTCATGCTGATCACCATGCAAGGCATGTCAGGATACAGGGAGCCCCAGCGAAATAGTTACCTGTGTACCAGACTGTCCACCACATACATAGTGAGCCTGTAATGGTTCAGAGGTTGTTTTATGCTACTGGTATTGGAACACAGAAGTGTGTCAGTCTCTTCTGACTTCTGCTCCTTCTGTTCATTAACAATAGAAAATGAACAAAGGAAGCATCTTGCATTCTTCCATTCTGCATCCTCCATTCACTGTCCAACACCTGCATGTACCTTTTCTGATTTTTCTTTCTCAATATTTGGGATGAACATGACACATGCTGTTGGGTTTCAGCATTACCATATCCCTGCTTTTCATACCATAGGCTTGTCTCTTACTGGAATCACTGGGAAATGTGCTGGGAATGTTGGGAAACAGACAACACTCCTGTGGTAAAAAGGTGGTAGTCTGTGGGCCATGCTTCACAAGGAGACCTGCAGACCTCCTGAGCAGCAGAAGTCTTGGCTGCCACACAGAGCAGGGGCAGAGACTTGCACCAACCTCTCCCCATCTGTGGCTTTCAGCTGAATAACTCCTTTCTACCCTCAAAATTTGAAGAGAACTGTGGTAGCCAAACATCCTGTCAGCTGCTGCCTTGTCTTCTGAACGTGGCTGTCCTCTGGTAGTGAGGAAAGATTATGAGCATGACTGTAAAGAAGAACTAAGCTCTCTATGAAAGCTGGAACACAGCTCAGGCACAGCTCTAGGCTCTTAGTTACAGGGATCAAACTGATCAGGCCTAATGCAGGAGTTTTTAGCTGAGCTGTGAAAGGAACTGCATGACACGGCTCAGTGCAGTGGCAGAAGAGCTCACTTGGTCACACAGTGAGGCTTCTTCCATCCTACATGCAGAGAAAGTTGTGACCCAGGAGGTGGGAGGCTGCTCCCAGCACTAAAGGAGACTTTAAAGCATGTGCCCACAAGAGGACAGTTCTGAATATCTGGCTCTGTGCAGGGTGGGTCTAAGATTGTCTGAGGCTCGAGGTGTTGACAGGATGTTTCCTCAGTACAGTTTGTCATTAGTAGTTGGTCAGGATACAAATATATCAAACTATGGGCCTAAGAAGCCTTAGTGGAAAGAAATAGGCTACAAGTTAGCCCTGGAGTAACATTATGGAGAATGTAAATGGTTTTATATTGCTGCCTATTAATATTTTAGTGTCTGTGTCTCCACATTCAGAGTTATATTACTCTGATTTTTTATAGCAAATACAAGTTAAGAATAGATTTTTTTCCCAGGTTAGGTTTTCTCTTTACAAATACAAAAGAAAGTTCAAAGACTAAAGAATTCTACTGAAGCTTATCATAGGAAAATAAGACTACAAGAGAGTAGAACTGTCTTGCAAAGCTATCAGAAATATTTTGAAGAGTAGTTTTTCTAAATCTGTTTTACAGGAATCTTCTTCCTAGTCTCCCATTTTCCAGTATAACTCTCTCCCCTTGTCTCCTACAATCCCCCAAGTCACGGACAGTACATACATGAAATTTCACAAACCTAAGTTATAAAAATTCTTTGAAAGCAGCCCTGTATATTACAGACTTTTTTGGCTGAGCCATTGCAATGACTAAGCCATGGGAAAAGCCTCCATTCAGCTCTCCTGTAAAGGAAAATGTGGGTGGGGGAACCGGGCTTTCGGGGTCGAAGTCATGCAGCTCTTGGGTGGCACCATCGCGAAGAGGAAAGAGGAGGGCTTGGCCCGGCGGGGCTGGGCCGGGAGGTTTCTCACATTTCCTCTTTCCAGCCATCCCTGCGGAGCCGGCCGGCGACAGTGAGAGAGAGGCTGTCGTTGTTTGACTCAGCGTGTTCCTAAGCCACAAGACAGCAGTGACGTCTATAAAAAACTTGGTGCTCGCTCTTATCTGATAAGGGGGATATCAAGGAGTTTTCTCCACTGCCTAGACAATAGAGGAAGTCCTCCTTTGTCCCTGCATTTCACTTTCTCTGTCAGCATGGCTTTCTTGATGCAGTTCTTGTGGTCTTACAGCCTCTAACACAAAACAGAAATCTATACAGTAGCTTTAGAGACCTGATATGCAAAAAAAAAAGTTACCACATTGTCAAATGCCCATTGTTTAATTTCCCATTTACCCCACCACCTTTAAAACTGATCTCATATGTAATTGATTTAATTTGGAGTGGCTCAGACGGAGTCATCTCAGCTCCCATGATTTTGGTGGAGATCTGCCTCTGCCCCTTTAAGCCCTGTGCTTCTGAAAACACATGGTGAGTTACCCTGTGCATTAACTTAAGTTTTGAAATGGTTCTGAAGTTGTCTGCACCAGCAAAAACCTTCACTGATCTCTTTGCATGAAACACTGCCAAGCACCACAAGATGTCACAGCTAACAGATGTCCTGTTACACATCCAAGTGGGAAGGTCCCAAACTATCAACCAAATAAAGATGTATAAATGGCTGACAGTGCTACCATGACCATGAGCTGGGCTCAAAGAAACTTCCCAGAAGAATGCACAGTTGAAATACTGGCAATAAGACATAAAAGTAAACATTAGCACCAGCCTGTTTCTTTACCATGAACGCTTCCAATAGTAAATAAAAAAGTGGATTAGAGGATAAATGAATGTTCATCCACATTACCAGGCAACAACCTATGTAAAAGTTATGGTAAAGAGGAGCAGAGACAAGACCTCTCTTTGTGTAAAGAATACCACTGTTGGAAATAACCTCTCTGTGTTCTCAGCAGCCTCAGGCAGGTGTTGGACAACAGACAAAAAAAATCCGCAATGCTTGACAGGAATGGGATGGAAGGAGAGAAGATAAAAAGAAGTATTGGTCACCATGTGGTTTCTCAAACCAAAGATGCTGTTGACTTCCTTTAATGAACCCTAGCCATAAATTAACAGACATTTCAAATAAAACCTAATTAGATCCTCTGTACTTCACAGTGCAGCTCTGCTGATTATACAAAATTATTTTAAGATGCATCCGTAGGAGGGAAGAAAAATCATCACACTACCTTTCCTTCAAGAAATAAAATTTCAGACTATGTGGTAGAAGAAAGTATTTTTTCTTACTTGTTTCAGTTCTCATTTTTCAGAATTTCTCTTTTATTGGGTGTTAGTAGCTATCTCTTTCACCAGGAGAGAGTCTGTGTGTGCATGCATGAGACCAAGTGCAGTTATGTGTATTTACACATATACCTTTAAAATTTATTCCTTTAGGCTATTCATTTGCTGAATGGTGAAAAATTACTTAAGCAGATAAACAGCATAGAGTAAATAATCATTTGCACATAGAAAAGAAACATGCCAGAGCATGTTAGATAGAGCTGTCACCAGCTTAAACACTCATTTTTAAATGAACAATGAACAAGTGACCCAGCCTGACATCCCAAATTCACCCACCAGACAGATTTATATAGGGAATTTTATACCATGTCAGAATATTAAACAGCTTACCGGACATCCAACTGCAGTCCAAACTCTGTGTAGATTTTGTAAAGCATCCCCAAAGCCATCTGGAATCTTCAGATTTTCAGAGGAAAAGATTTAATTTGACAGATACATGACCATCTTTTATCCATCACAAGTGAAGGTGCCCAAGTGACTTTAACTGCTCTCTACTAATTCCACATAGGAACTCTTCAATGCCATTGATAGTAATTAAATAATGATAATGCACAAAAGTAATTTAAAGCTGGTTTCCACCTCTTTGTGATGAAATATCAAGATCAGTGATTTTAAAATCAACTGATTCCTAGAGCTGCAAGTCCAGTAAGTCCCTAGTGCCTGCACAGACTTTTGTTTGGACTTCATATCTTCTTCTATATTCCCAAGGAAATTCTCAGCTGCTGAAGGATGTAACTGAATGTGTTTAGGTGCCACAAGCAATAGTGTCCCTTGGGACTGACACACCAGGATTTAGCCCCTGCCCTTTCAGTACCGCTTCCCTCTTGGTAATGGCTGTGCTCCAGGGATTCATCTCTCCCAGGACAAGGTACCTCCCTGCAACCTTCACTCCCAGTGGACATGCCCTCCACAATGCTGTTCATATATCTGCTACTGGTTCCAAGCAAATATAAAGCAAATTTCAGCTGGTTTAAATGCTAAGCTTTTACTCACATCTCTAACACAATCCAAGCTGAATATGAAAAAGCCACAGTTCACATATGTCAGGAGGAAATAGCTGACAAACACTCCTTGGAGCCATAAAGTGAGATAAATAATTTTAAATTTTGAAAGAAGTCCTGTCATATTTCTCCAGGACAGTACAGAAGAGCTGTAGATGGACTGAAGAGATTCATTGCTGTATGACACAGGAAAAAAAATGCAGAATCTTTGTTTACCTAGGCCTGTGGTTTCTAAGTACTAACTTTTTACTACGTTCATTTCTTGACTCAAAGTGAAAATGGGAATTCACCCTTTTCTCTTTTTTCCTGCCCAATGTGCAGATGGGGCACATTTTCTTTCACTCCATCAATCCCTGCCCCCCCACGCAAAAGCCTGCATACATGCACCTAGCCAGTGGAAAAGAAAAAAGGGTTACTCATTAATCCATTCTACAAAGCTTTCCAAACTGAAATGGGTGGGTTCTCCATCTCCAGCAGGGAGCAATATATAGGTAGGTGCAGAGTTTACCTGAGCACAGCTCAAACTGGAGTGTTACACTTGAACAGCACAACTTTGCTCCTGGCACATTTTAAAACAAGAACTCATCAGGATGAAGAGGATGATTATTTTCTGCATGCTTTTCTTCTGCTCTGCTATGATGCTGACTGCAGCTTCACCCAGAACATTAAAATACAAACAGATTAAAAATAAAATTGAAGACTTACAAAGAATGGTGAAAGATAAGGTAAGTGATGGTATTTGTCATAATATGGAAATTACTTTCAAGCATTGGACATTGCCCAGTATGCATCTTATAAGGGACATCACTTTCAAATGTTAAAACTTTTCTAACTTAGATTTATTTGTTTTATTTTAGGATGCTGAATTGCTGCATACACCAGAAAACCTTGTGGTGAGGCTGCTTTAAATTTTTTTTTCATAATTATATAATTTTGATTTTGTGCCGATTTATTCCATTGACAAATGGAGAATGTCTTGTTCTTCACATCTCTGACCTAGTACTCTTAATGCAAGCTAGACTGAGTAAGAAAATACTTTCTAAAAGTTCCTTTTCTGGATATTTAATAGCAGAAGTGTTTCTATTTTGGCATTGGAATTACTATTTTGCTATATTATGTGTATCAAATTACTATTTTGCTATTTTATGTGTATCATAACCCACCAATAGATCCAGAGTTGCACAGATTCAATTTAATTAACAAATAGTGCTAAGAGTGAGGATTCATACAAGACCCAGACGAGCAGCAGTGCTTTTGGGGATGCAGGTATTTGGAGTGGAAGAGCTCCAGCTGCCATCAGCTCCAGCAATGGCTGAGCTGCCCCCCTTGCCTCCTACTGCAGCCAAATGACAAGAGTGGCACTGCAAGGCCATGTCAACGAGTGCCTCCTCTCATGTGCACTCACACTGCTCTGAGTCTGTTCGTGCAGGGACTGTGCTACCAACAGGAAGACAAAACTGCACCTGCCAATATTCTCTTCAGATTATACCCAGTTAAAAATACAAGAGCAGCTCCCTGTGAACCCCTTTTAAATACAGATACGTATTTGCACATTATTTAGTGCTGATATTTTGCATCTTCCAAGGTTAAGATCTTATATACAGTGAGTCACCAGGTTTGTGCACTCTCAAAAGTGGTAGGATGCAGGATGTACTGTGAATTTAAATGCTAATCATAGTAAAATCACATCTTAAAAATTCAGAGGGTAAATGCATGCTGCTTTGATAATCCCTCAACATGCAACTGAGGTGTAGAGCAACCTGTGACTACCTAATATTATACTTGTGTTATCAGCTGTCTTAAATTTTTGAGCCCTATTTTGTAGCACAAACAATTTTGATTGACATGTAAAAGCCATCACTATGCACTACTATGCTGTAAAAGCTGTAGACATTCTTAAAAATTTATTTACTCAGGATTCTAAAGTCCCTTGCAAGCAGCTACAAGAAGAAAGGAAAAAAACTCACCTCATTTCACACAGGTTTTGGTTACTCTCTTCCTAGGCTTTACAGCTCCGTGCATGTTTAACTTGCCAAAAAATATGCAAAAGCATAACCAAACCAGATGCATTCCTTTGAATCGCTAGAAACAATTTCAGTGCACAAACTCACTGCTGGGATTTTTCCACTAAAACTCTTTCTAACTTGTGGTGTCAAAGTGAAAAGGAGGAGATTATTAGCTGTCATTTTAATCCAGCGTTTGCTGCTGCCTCTGAAACTAAGTAAATACAACAACTAGTGACTAATTGCTTAATGAGGTTGTTGGGGTTTTTTTCTTAAGAAAAGTCATGCTCACCTCAGGAAGGAAAACAACAGCTCACTTGCAGCTTAGGGCTTTACTGTCTGATTCTGGGAGGTCCTAAGTGCCTCCTCTGAATACTAGAGAAGACAGAGAATTCTCATGTTTAGAAGGTATTGATACGGGTTCAGCTTCTGATGTAAAACATGTAAAAAAACATTAGTGTGCTAATAGTAATTATCACCAGCAACCAAATCGACAAACTTTTCATCCTACAGGGCGACTGAAATATGTAACACACTGTGCTAAAGTGGCATCCAGTGATTAGGTGCCATCACAGCCTAGTCAAACTCAATTTAATAAAAAGTTGCTCACAGAACTGTATTTCAAATATCAAAATATTTGAGTTTTTTTTATTATAACCTGCTCATGGCAGATTTGCATTTGGTCTTGAATATTCAATGAGAAAATCACCTATTATAACATTTAGAATTAGGTGGTTTATCCCAATCTGTTTTGGCTGCCTTGAGGTTCCTTTGTGTGAACTGTTAGCCCCAATTCATTCCCACATAATTTCCTTGTACCCTCAACAATGAAGTATTCTTTCCTGTGAATAAAGAGAGATTAGAGGATGTCAATTCAAGGGAAGACAGCAGTGTTTAAAAAGTGAAAAAACAGTGTTAAGGCTGAGGTAATTCCAGCCTGGGGGGCAAATGAGCTCTCCTGCTGGTGACTGGCACTGCAGCTGAAGTGACACTGAGTGACAAGGTGCTGAAGTGCCCTGGATCTGTATCTCACCCTGCTGATCGCTAATTCCGGAAGCAAGGGCTCTACGGGCTCATGTGTAAAGCTAGTTTGAGTCAGATGCAGAGTGCTGCTGCCAGCTGCCACTGATACAAATATTTTACACATTTCTAGCCCCGTTCAGACATTTCCAGTGGTGTGTGCTCCTGCATGCCTCATGCCCAAAGTGCTCAGCCCGTGACAACACACCGGGCCCCACAATCCTTGCAGTGCCCTGATCGTTGCCTGCCTGAGCTGTAAGTGACAGCTCAGCAAAACAGAAAAGGCAGCACAGATGAGAAATGCTGGTTTCTCAGCTCAGCACGGATGAGACCAAAAATGTTTTCAGTTTCAGCTGGAAAATTGATCTCTTTAAAAGACTAGTGTTTTTTTCCAGTAAGCAAGGCCAGTTACGGTAAGGATGCTTGAAACCAACATAAAGGTGTGGCTTTTAAGGAAAATAAAATGTTTTATCTGACCAACACAGAATGTTGCTAGCAAAATTTGCTATAAGCAACATCCATGTAAGCTGCCTTGTCCTTGCCCAAGCAGCAAACTGCAGTGACATCTCATGAGGCAGATGAGACTCAGCTTGGGCAGCAGTAGGTATGCAAACAAGGATGGCTTTGGAGCCTTTCTAATACGTGTAATCAGCAGCTTCCTTCTTTGGAAAACAGAAAGCAACTTAAACTGGCTGCAGTAAACATTGCTTTCCTTTCTCTGTTGACTGTTAGGTTAGTTTTGGGGATAGTTTCTGTATCGTTTCTGATGCTATCACATAACACTTTAATAGTATTTGAAAACATGCAGTTCTTCATCAATTCTAATTATTAACTAGGCATTATTAGAAAGGGCACCAAAATGAGGAAGGAAAAAAAAGTATATCCCCACATTGCAATTTTTTTAAAATAAAATGCTCGTGCTTTAGCAGGTGAAAATCTACTGCATGTAACTGATCTACTCTTCAGGACTGTTTTATTTCAAATGCTGTCATAATTAATAGCCAAGTGGATATTTATTTCATTAGGAAATACTGAAGTAATTATGCAAGAACAGCCAAAGTAAAGCCTCAACATCACCTGCATATCAAAAACTAATTTAAAAAAATAAAAAAGGTACAGCTGAATATTCTCAGTTAATATCTGGGACACTTTCTTCTGCATATGGACCACAATCTAACATGAGCAGGAAAAAGTGCTGCAGCAACACTGGCTTTAAAACAGTTCCTTCTTCTCCTGCCCTAGGAGGGATGCCTGTCCACAGCTGTGACCTGCTTCAAGAAGGGCGTCCAGAAATTACAACCAGCGAGCAGCCAAGATAATGGGGTGTTCCACAAAACCATTAGAATTGTGAACAAACTTACCTACAGAGACTCTGGAGAGGTAGGATTTCCTCACAGTACTCATATTAATAATAATGCTCCTTATTTTCTATAGCAGGTGCCCCCTGCAATGGGGGAATTGTAGAAAGCAAGTCTGTTAGAAACAGTAATCTGCCTTTCATTACTTTGGAAATTAAAAAGTCCAATTTTTGAATTTTTGGGAGAAGCATTCTCTGTGACCATAAAAATTCACATACATGTACCTGGCAACCACACAAAGTGCTGGCAGAAGGACAGGGATCACTGCAAAAAAAAAGTGAATGAAAGGTGTCATTACTAAATTCCTTCCCTTTTGAAAGAGCTTGTGTCAAAGCTTTTCCAGCTAGAAAAGGCATTGATTACAACCCTCTGGATTTTTCAGTGAGAAAGCTTGAGGATTGATTAAGGATTGTGATGTGCTGTTTAGAGGTGCCATGATTCTCTTTATCTTCCAGCACTGTGAGTCTTATGAGACAAAAACATGTGAATCTTATGAGAAGAAAACCCCAAAAGAATTTTTGAAGGGCTTTGAAAATCTTATGCAAATGGTAAGCAGAGTTCATTCCTCCTGGATACTTTTTGACATTTTGCAAACCATTACAGATATACTTAGTTCATATCCTTACTAACAATGTCTTGTTTTTACAGCTATACAAGAACTAATCTAGGACACACCACAGCTGAAGGCTACTGAAAATCTATTTTTTAAAGCAGACACTATGTTATATTTAAGATGTGAAAAATGTAAATACTTCCCAGTGCTATTATGATGTGTTCTCTGTGTGTGGTAAGTGAAAGCTTCTCCCAAAATATTAAGGAGTCTTATTTGGATGGGTATTTGTAAGATGGGTGCTATTTTGCAAGTGATTCTAGCCCCATCTTACAGGGAAAAATTCTAATTTCACAAAAACTGGCTCTTGTAAGGGACTTAACTGGCCCCCTTCGGCTAAACTAGAAATACATGACATGGTTACTTTTGTATTTTTGCTTTGACCTTAACTGAATCCCATTCAGAGATTTCTGCACATTTTTAAAGAAAATTAACAGAAAAATTATCAGGGGCTTTGAAGCCTCAAAGGAATCTGCTTGGGCTGATTTCCTTATTTACAATAATACCACACACAGAGCTTTATTTATAAGTTCTTAGACTGCATTTTAGCTAACTATGGAAAAACGTCCTGAATTTAACTACCTTCTCAATTACTGGAAAAAACATTTACAAATCATACTGTATGGCTGTGATTAATATCTTGAAGCTAATGGCACCTTTGCCATGGGATTCAATAGGAAGAGATGTAACCCATATACTGTAAGTGGAGATACAGGATTCTGAGGGGAAATCCTGTTTCAGAAAATGGAATTTTGTCTACACTGCCCCAGCTTAACATGACAGATACAGCAGAGGCATGACAGGCTGGTACAACCAGCCACTGCAAAATGTCAAATAAATAAAGTAATTGATGATCAGTCAGAGTGAAACAGCTCTAATGCATACTGCTCCTTCTCAGAGGACAACATGTACCCTCATACTAATGTACCATTAACACTATTCATTCTCTTTCCTCCTGATTAATTTTTACCCTTTGTTATTTGCCATTTTTTCTTTAAAAATCTATCAAGTTTATTGTTCTGTGGAAACCTTCCTGTCCAGCTCCTGAAATCCTGAACATTTCTGTGGAACTATGGCTAGAGATACCATTAAAATTTTTTAAAATGAAAGTGAGTATCACAGCACTTAAAACTAGTTTCAGCAGCTTAATTATATACCACCATATTCTGCTTGCAAGGATTCTGAACCTCTGGGTTCTTCCATCTGAGCAGTAACTGCTAATTTGCCCCAAACAGATATTAACACCACATGAGGAAACTGATCTTGGAAAAGAGCACAAAGCCTTCCATTAAAAATTAACCTTTCAACTAATTTTCTCTCTACTTAGTAGAAATGTGGTAGAGAGAGGAAACTGGAAAACTGCATCTAGTGTTAGAATGGAAAATGACAAGCTTAGTTACCTCCAAAAATTATGAGGTAGTATTAAAAATATTTCCATTCCTACCAATGTCATCGGCCTAAAGGAAAACTAATACAAAAAGTTTTGCTGCCTCCACATTTTTACCGCCCTGAAACGTGAACCTCCTCAAAAATGTACATCAGAAAGAGGAAGGAAGATCCTCAGGGCACAGCAAACCAAGTGAACTCTCCTTGTTTCTGGTGATGGTCATTTTCACTTAGAACATCTTTTTCTTCTCCTTTCCTTTTTCTGTTTCAAAACCCGCTTTTCCTCTGTGAAATGTTCTAACTCATACCTCAATGTTTCCACATTAGTGCATCAGAATTAACATTCTAAAAAAGAACTACCACTCATATGTAAGTAATCAAAGTACTGAGTTTAAATGATGTTCTTTCTACCCCTTCTATCCCCATTTCTCTGACTCACCTACCCATGAAGTCTCTTCATCACCAGTCAGTGAGCACTATGCAATGCAAAGCTGCTGCAGCAACTGCAACAGATTTTAAAGTCTGGGTAAAATTTCATTTCAGATTTGGATAAAAGCAACTGGGGAAACATTGAAGCATGTCCTGCAGTTGCAGCATACCTGCTGATATTTCTACATTTGTATTTTATGAAGGGGTTTTAATTTAATGCCTTTATCATGAATTAAGTGCATTTTTATGTGAGTCCTAGAAGGACAATCAATAAACCAGCACTTCTGATGCAGCTCCATGGAATATTTGCATGTGCAGGGTTTTGGAGAAAGAGCTTTATTTTCATTCAAAGAATACAGTATATATTTATTTATCTGTAAATGTCTTTTCCAGTAACTTGCTAAGTGCATTGAAATAATTGTTCTAAAAGAGCCTGTTAAAATCCTTGTTTAGCAGACAGAATGGGATTAGCATGCCCTGACAAGCACAATGTTGTGTATTATATATTTAGTAGCAATCATTACAAAACATTGAGAAGCAACTTTTGTACCTGAGATGGACATTTTAGGAATGAAAAGCAATTCCCTACAGGAATGTAATAAGCTAACTAGGTACTCCTGCCTACACTGCAGCAATGCCTGGGTTTTGTCCAAAAGGCAGCATATAATGCACGTACTTCTGTTTAGTGACTTGCTTCACTGTTTTTAACTATGGATTTTATTACACCAAACATAGTGCTAAAGCTTATTTTTTCTTGTTTTAAACACAATATACTTGTTTATTAATTGAGGCTATTTCTTGTACCTGCAGAACAACTTAATTTAAAATGCTCACTTGTAGTATTCAAAAAACTAGCGAGAAACTGCAACAAATGTAACTTTAGAGGGTTAATTGCTCAGAGATCTTGCTGAAAAGTGAAATTATTGGACAAGCCAGTCCAGCTACATATGGAGAATATTAATTACAAAATTAGCACAGGTGATTTTGGCCAACACCACACCCCTGGGCAGTGTCAGCACAATCACTGTGGGCAACTCTGTGCACTTCAAATATGCACTGATTTACAAGATGTGAGACTTTGATTTGTCAAGAGTGATCAAAGACTGAGTGTATTATTCAGGGTGTGCTATTTGAAGAATAGGATGAATGAAGAACAGGAAATCTGTGGAGGACAAACCAGCATTCAAGAAGACACCATCTTGTTCTGCAACACTGTTCTCAGAAGGAAAAATGAAGATGCCCCAGGAGGAACTTTTGACCTTAGGAAGGACCAGACACCACAAATATAAATGTGTACACCCTCTGGACTTACTTCTTTTCATGAGATGAACTCTCTTTGTACTAAGTGCACTCTGCAGAAACAGTGTATGTTTCATTAACAGAGTACATCATGTAAGCCATAAAAGTTCATTACCTCCCAGGGAGGCTTTATAATATATTTATGATTTTGATCATAAGTGTCTTGTAGGCACTTCAAGATGTGTTTTAGCATGTTATATACAATTTTGTATAATATTTACTTTTCCTGAGAGGATTCTTTATTTTTATACCAATTGATTAATCTAATTTAATTATTTATTGCATTTCTGTAAAGGGAATGTTCATACTAAGGACTATGTGGTCTGATTAATTTATATGCCTGTGATATTAAATAATTTTAGCTACTACCATTTTCTCTTGTTCTTTTCTTCAAAAACGTATGTTTGTAGTTATCTGTGTGAGAACTATTCCCTGTGGGTTTTGCAGCCACCTGTTTCACAGACATGGTTTGGAGTGGGGTAAATTGTTCCTGAGTATTTTGGCATCTCACCGAGTAAGATGAGTCAGACTTGACAAACAGTTAATTCTGGATGAATCCCAGCATATGTGATTCATGCTGTTTTCTTCTGTGCAAAGTCAGGAGGGATCCCTCCATCCAGTGGGTAAAACCCACGGGGAATAAATCTCACTACAAATAGATAACTGCAAAACTTCCCTACAGTGTTCTCTGCTTTGCACTCATGCTGATGACCCGTGCTATAACAGAAGCAAAGGTGAAAGAAAACGTTTCCTACTCAAACATCTTTGCCCAAGCTGCTGATCTCCATTGCTGTACTGCCACCTTTTGATGGCAGTTTGGAAATTCAGAGCAGTTCCAGACACAAAACAGGCAAGCTGAGTATCACTGTCATGACAGTGAGCTTTGAGATACACCACAGACATAACTACTAAGTTCTCCACTTCCCATTTAGTTTTCCCTTTTCCTCTTCACACAGCTGAAGGTCCAATGGTGTTACTGTTGTAACATCATGAAGACCATGTTTAAAAACTTCCCTTACCACACCAGTCAGGCTCTTCAGCAGCTCCTTTCCCTTTGCAAGAGGATGTACAAATGAATGCTGTGTCCATATGTCCCTTCATTAAGTGTCCAACAACTTACCAGGAGATCTTTTTAGACTCTTTGTAAACAATCTTCTTACCTGTTTCCATTTTTTTAAGATGACCTTATTATTAAACTTCACTGTCCACCCCTGGTTTTCCATCTTCCTCCCATCCTAATTCCCAACACTTGTTGTCCCAAGCCCAGTTCACTTTCTTCCTCCTGTTACACTTCCTCCAGCTTCCTTTCTATTAGCAGGGAATTTTCAGACACTCAGATGGTGCAAGATCATCAGCTGCACAATTCCATGAAAAAGGAAAAAGAGCTGAACATAATGCTAGTGGGTCCACATAAAGTTTAATTCCTTACCATCCACAGGAGAACATCCTGTCAACAAAGAAGTCAGAAAGATTTTCCCTTCTAAGCCAAAGAAGTGAGGGAAGCACTCATAAACCAACTGTAGCAGGAGATACAGTAGGTTGCATATCAAGCTTATCACAACATATCAGACAAACACTGTGATAGAGCAGCTCTCTCCATTCTCCCTTAAATCCTTTAAAAATGTGGAGACAATGAATGACAAAGGCGTCAAGGCCAGTGCCAGCTGACATGAGGACAGGATCTGCAGGAGGTGAAACACAGAAAAGTGTTTGAGGTCAGCACCCCAAATCCAGCATTTCAGCAAACCGAGAAGCAACTCCAGGTTTATCACTGCCTTTATGAACAGCTAGGAAATGCACCGGGGTAGAGAGCAGATCATTGCACAAGAGGGCAGCAGACAGCTGAGAAAGGAAAGGAGATATTCACTCCTCCTTCTCCTCCTGACCCCGCCCAGCTCGTAACAAATTAACCTACGAACCCTCAAATGTGGACAAATAACAGTCCAAAAAGGGGAGTTAACTAAAAATACTCCCATTTCTGTGTTCTCTTTTACAGGCACATTTCAAATGCCACCTACTTAATCATTCCTACTTCTTCCTATATTCTCTTCTTTCCCAAACACTTTACTCATTCATTTCACTCCTCCCTTCTACCCTCCATCTCTCCTTTATTAGTTATGCCTGACATTTACAACTCTCGCATTAACACCAGACAGGACAAAGCACTTGAACATCTTGCCACTTTACCTCAGAGGTACCACTAGAAGAAGCATCACCTAAAAACAAAGATTAAGAAAAAAAATAATTTACAGGATCTGTACTATTGCTGTGATATTTACACTTCCCTTCAGCACAGAGCATTTGGCCCATTTCTAAATTGCTAACCCAGTACCTGCAGATGAACAGTTCCAAGCATTCTTTATGGACTTACTGCCTCTTCCTTCAGGTGTCCCACATCCTGTAAGACAACTGCTACACTCTGCTGCCTCCTGTTTTACTTTTATTAATTCATTTCCTGTTTTACACCCTGCAAAGAGCTGAACAAACACCAGGTAACATGTGGAATGCAGCAGGAGCAGCTGGAAGTGGTGGGAAAGGTGTAGTACAAATTCCCACACACCTGAGCTGGCATTAAAATTTTTTTATGGGAACCTACTGCCTCAAGCTCCTTTTCCACCTGTTGCACTGGGCAGGGTTGGCTTAAACCATTCCCACTTCTTCCCCCTACCAGTCCCCAACAGTTGCATTTTTTGGGGGGAGAGGGTGAGGTGACAAATTATATTTGCTCGGGGTCAGTTCTCTGACCCAGACACTCTGCCTTTTGAAACATGCCCTCATGAAGTGTAACTGTTCTGCCTCAGAAGAATTCTCTTAAAAAGATGTTGTACAAGGCAAACTCAGAAGCAGACTGGGTTGGGAATTTTTCAGTGCAAGTTCTTCCACTGGAGGATGACAATTTTTTGAAACTGAAACTTTACAACTTTTACTGCAACAGTCTGACAAAACTTTGAGCAAAAACCTTTTCTCAGGTCCAGGATGGAATTTCTGTTATAAACACAAGCATGTAAACAAGAGCAGAGCAGAGCGCAGGTTTTTGGGATAGGAAGTGATTGCTGGAGTTAGGCTCCAAACCTTGCTCTGCTTTTTTTGCCTTCTCCATGGGGACACACTCCACCAAGGTATCAGAGGAGGTGCCTACTCCACAGGCTACTGATAGCTGTGGACCAGTCTCACACTTTCTTGAGTGCTTTTTTATTAAAACAGCTGAGAGTTCTCAACATCATTTCAGAGTGACACAGAGGGGAATAAAGGTCAAAATTGGAAAAGTGACACTTCTGTGAGCTGGGGAAATATTTTCTAGCTAGTTCTATGTGGTTCTCATATGATTTGTCTCAGTGTTTGAGACAATTCTCCAGCAAATTTCCCAGTCTGACACATATGCCTTTTTAGGCTTTAAGAACAACTCAGTGGGCAGCAGAGCAATAAAGGTCAGATGAGGAGCAGCAGAGGTACACAGCAAACAGTAAATCCCTCTGTGGAATGAAAGAAACCGTAGGTTGAAAAGTCACTGGGAGAACAAAGATGGATAGTAATCTCATTTAAAACTTCTCCCTCAGTGAAAGTTTCTATATGAGTACTGATCCATCAATAACCCATTTTGCAATCAAAAGCACCCAGGGTGCTTTCCCAGGCCCCACAGATCTCCTTATTTTCCATCAAGACAAGGCACCAACACTACAAGTTCAGTCCAGTGAAACTGCTCTGTACCAACAGTCAGGTATCGGCAGTCACATGGCTTTGGATAATCCATGCTCAGTTTTTCAGGTAGGGAACAATGATTCATGTCTTAAAAGATATGACAAACATATTTTAAACTCTCTAAGTGTAAGACAGATAAGTAGTCCCATACATTTGTAAAATACTATTTTCTAATTGTCATCATAAATGTGATTAGAATTTCAGTTCTTTCTGTTGCTCTGTTTGAATGTTGCTTATATATAAAAGTATTCTGACAGCTTCCAGCTGTTAATGGTGACCAACTGAAAACTGGCCATGTTGATGGGCTCTAGCACAAAACCTTAACAAGAGTCTGAGAGTGATTAGAGCGCAGAGCTTTGATACCCAAAATCATACTAGAAGTGGCCCACCTTTTTATTATTTTTTATACAGATTTCATTTGGTTTAGCTGCTTTGCAACATAACAAACATGGAACCAGCTTCCCCATTACTCTATACTTCTCCCTTATTTTCCACTGCATGGGTTTCAATTCCTAGCTTATCCTGCAAGATTTAAATGGTGAGAATAGGTTCTCTTCAGTGAAAGCAGAGGGATGTGACCTCAGAGAGAACACAGACTACACCCTGTACCTGATGCACGGCCACAGGCAGCGGCTGGAGGAGGAGGCACCAGTAGATGAGGCCTCACAACAGGTCCTGTGTCACCTCCTGGGGTTTCCTGAGAACCACACACCGGCCCAGCCTCAGCAGAAATGGCTTCCTCCTCTGCACAGCTCTCTGCACGTTGCTCACAGCACTCAGGGTCCCTGAAAGTCTGGAGCGGATCATTTCAGTTTCCATCATTATCAATTTCCAAAGTACCAATTCACCTAATTTAAAAAATACTTTTATTTTTTAAAAAATTAATCACAGGGAAAGCTTACAAACAGCAAAGCTCTTTTACAAGAAATCCTTCAGAGAATATGACTAATGCACCTGTACTTTTTAAATATAATAAAACATTGAGTCAAGGCCAACTCATACTCTAACTCCTCTTTTTTCTTTTGTTGTTTTGTCCTTACAACCTTTCAATCATTTTCTGTATGGAAAAAAACATCAACAACTGAACACAAGTAAAAGTCCTTTCACTTCTACTTAGAATTCAGGATTCTCACAAGTATTACAGCGCAAGAGGCCCCACACAAATCCTTTTATCTACAGTAGCAAAGGAAATACTTTTCACTTTCAGGGCACTGCATAGTAGGTCTGGAGTTTTCCCAAATACACTGATCTTGAACTTGCTGTTCATTGGTTTGGCTTTTTCCTGTCTCTGCTTCTACTGATTTGCAGAGAATGTCCAGGCACACACAGATCTAAAATTTGTGTCCAAATTCTACATGTGGAAAACTACTACTAATTGTCCAATTAACACTGATATGCAGGAGTTGGCAATTATTACAGTAAATAAAGAAGAAGAAATTCCATTTACAGCACAAACTTCAGAAAATATTAGTATTGGAGCTGTCCAAGAGTGAACACAACTCCTTTTTTAACATTGGCTAAGCTACATGGCTACAGGACTGGTTGACATACCTCATATCAGCTGTTTGGCAAACACACAAAAAAATTATTATTTCTTTTCACTTGCATATTTTACAGTTTACATATTAAATTAGGTGCCTTAGATAATTTTAATTATTATTTAATTATTTTTATTATTATTATTTATTTTAATTTAATTGCCCATAAATATACTAATAATCCTTGGGGATAAAATGAGTGAGAAAATGCACATGTGTACATGTGTAGAGTTATTAACGATGCTTCTGCTAATATTTCTGCTGAATATTTGTGCTTCCTGTTTAACATCAGAAATTTCTCTCCCACACACTCTGTTTTTTCCTTGGGCACTTAAGTGGAACCTTTTGACATTTTTGTTTAGCCACACATAGCTATGAATTCTGGAGGCAGTAATAATACTGCTCTATGGGATACATCATAAAATACAAAATGTCTCCGAAGATATTCCCCCAGTTTTTCTGAATGTAGAACCTGAATGTATAGATTTTCATAGATTCCAGACAAAGCGCAACTTGTAAAATTTGACATGGATATAGAAACCAGCTCATTTAGCCACATGGCAATGCAGGGGTAAATTGGAATAAAGTAATAAAATTACTTTGGGAATGGAGAGATACTCTGGAGATGAGTGTGTTTTTTCAGAACTACATGTCATCATTCCTACTATTATTAAGCCAAAGTGCATTATTTTATCACCAATTCCATTGGGGGGGAAAAATGAGCCAAAATCAGGAGACAGACATATAAGGTAAGTGTTCCAAAGCTGTACATCAAAATGAAGAAATTCACCAATGCAAATCAGTTCTTGGTTTCTGTGAGATCAGGATTAACAGTGGATTATTCAGAAGGAGGCACCAAGTTCCTGCAAAATGCAGCAGTGAAATTTCACTCTCATTTACTCATGAAGATTAAAGCAGAGTCAGCACCTTCCCCAGGCACGGGGGAGGCGGTGTCATAGAATGACAACATGGGAGCCTCTGAACCACAGCCCTGCTGAAGGTCACACTTTACCACTTACCTTGTAGGTAATCCTACAAAAACCAATCAAGACGAGGCAGAAAGGAAGAAATTAATATACAGTCATCTAGGAGAACAAGAAGAATTAAGATTCTATAACCCAGCTAAAAAACCAGGAGAGGGAAAACCCTGAATTACCACAAGCAAGGATCTACTACATAGCACAGGGGGAAACCCCTATGTTCTACCTATGAATCACATTCATTAATAATGAAATTATAACCCAAACCACAAGAGGTATTCTGTATCCTAACCTTTTTTTTTTGTTGAAAAGATAGGAAATAGGGTCAGAATTGCTATTGTTTCTCGTGCTGTAAGAGAAATCTGTCTCAATCACACAGGCTTTGCACATTTAGATTGTGAGACACTAGGAGATCAGTTTTGGAAGATAAAATTTGCAATAATAAGTATTTGAAATGAAGCAAAATTTTAGATAGATGTTCAAGTCAAGGAACATGGAGTCACAGAATGTTTTGGGTTGGAAGGCAACTTAAAGATCATCTAGTTTCAATCCCCTTGCCATGGATAGGGACACCTTCCACCTGACCAGGTTGCTCAAAGGATAATAAATGTGGAAAAAAACAAACAAAACCCCCAAAAAACTTCCCTTGCACTAGAGCTACCTTCATCACACACCAGCCATATGCATATCCACTCTCTAAAAAGCTTCCTGAAACAACAGTCATGGAATAGCAAGAGATAAGTCATCATCTCCTATTTCACAGACAAATGCACTCAGTCTTAAGTGCTAAAAAATTTAAGCTGGGAAAACTCCAGCTGAAATCTGATCCAAAATTCTACTATGTGCCATTTCTACATTTCCTCTACCCTGTGCTTTATCAGCTAGAATTTCTCAACATAACTGCGCTCTTCCATGAATCTAGCAACATAGCCCAAGCTAGGTTTAAAGAGGGGAAAGGCAGGGAACTCTTCCTAAATTTTTAAGCCTCGATCAAGAAGGTTTTCTAAGTGTTTTCTAAGGAGTGACACTTTTCGTTTGGGAATAAACAAACAATCTACCACAAACTTTTGTACTGATGTCACAACATATCTCAGGAAAACTTGTACATCTCTTACTACTCTGTTTTCCACAGCAGCTGAGTCCTTTTCCACGTAAATCCAAATCACAATTGTTCCAATGTGACTTTTGATCACTTCTAGTCACTTCTGATGTTTTTGGCAGAAGTAACAATTTTGCTATTACACCTTCAAAAATGGGAGAGAAGAGGTGTAGTAGGACTCAATAAAATTCAGTGGTTCATTTTCACACCTCCTAAATAAATAGGAAATGGATTCTTTGATTTAAAAAGTCAGAAAATCTTCTTGCCATGCTTAGGTGTTGGCATCCTAAGAAGTGACATCTTCCCAAAAACTTCTTCCTTCTATCCATTAGATATTCTTCTTGGCTCTACTTTTTTGTTTTAGGAAGTTGGTCAGTTAACTCAGCAGTAAATGTTCTTATTTTCTTAAATTCTTCTTATTTTTAAGAGGTTTTAATGTCTAATATAATCAGTTGATATCATCTCCCCTTTACAAAGGGTATTACAATGACTTGCCTCTGCCATTAGGGGAAGTAATTTTCAGCCATGAAGTGTTTTACCAACTAAAAATGCCAAAACAAAAAACATCTCACCAGAAAGGGAAAAAAGATCACCAAAACTATATATAATTCTATTAATAAGCTTCAATTTTCAGATGGTCATGCTAACAATGGCTAATTCTTATAGTCCATAACCAGTTACTCTTGACAGGATCAGGAAGAACCATCAGCCTTAAATCTCTTTAAAACAGCAAGACTCAAAATTTGATGGTAACTTCATATCAAAATGTGAAATAATCACATTACATCAAAACAATCTGAAAATCCTTTGAATAGGAAATGCTTCACAGCAATAATGCTTAATTTCCTTCTGGAAATATCAAGAGCTTTGTCTGGGGCACTCAAAAGCTAATCAAAGCCTCCTATTTTGCATGGAAAGCTAATTACCAGAAAAGGCTTCTGGAAAGCAAGGATTAGGACCAGTGACAAAAGCCTGGTACTTTATTTCAGTATCTGCCCCAAATCTTTACACCTCAATTTAGAAACAAATGGCTTGTATCAGACTGGTCATTAAAAGCCAAAAAAAAAAAGAGTGTTTGCAATAAGAAGTAATTATATAAATTTAGCACAAATATAAAAGCAGTTTTCTAGAATCAAAATAATAACAAAATTGCATGTTCACTTCTCTTTCTGTAGCCTAAATCTGAAAAAAATACACTGAAAAGTCCTTTTATCATTATTGTGATACTGCACAGTAGCAGTTTCATGCATTGAGCAGCTAAGGTGTAGGAAATTTACAGGAAATCCTCAAGTGTCCAAGATATTTATTTGTATTTGAGGTGACTGAGGGGACACCTCATGGGGGTCTTCAGCATCCTCACAAGGGACAAGTGCTGATTCCTTCCTTCTCATGACCAGGGAAGAAATGGCATGAAGTGAACTAGGGAGGGTTACGTTGGATATCAGGAAAAGTTCCTTCCCCCAGAGGGTGGCTGGGCACTGGAAGAGGCTCCCTAGAGAAGTGGTCACAGCACCAAGCCTCACAGAGCTCAAGCAGTGTTGGGACAATGCCCTTGGGAATGTCCTGTGCAGGGCCAGGAGTGAGAATTGATCCCGATGGGTCCCTTGTAACTCAGGCTATTCCATGATTCTGTGATATTCATGGGCTACATCCTGCAGCAGATTGAAATCCTTCACTTTACCCTTGTCCACAGGTGGAAGGTGCATTTAGTTATCTGTTTTCATATGGGTTTTTTTGGTCCATCAAATCCTCCTCTCCCACCTTTGTCTCTCCCCTCCCAGAAAGCAAGACCTTAGCATTTGGATGTGAATGTCACTCCATGGCCAGCAGCATAGTTAGGTGATTACACTAGAATAAACCACAGTGATTTTCATACTTGGTTCCACAACTGGTGTTTTCTGTGGTTAAAAAGGAACTTCTCACCCATCACACATTTGCTGGTCCCCACTCTACCTCCTGGAAGCCAGCCTTTCTCACGTGCTGTACTTCTGATACTCCAAATCCAAAAGATGCTTTTCTTAAAAACTCTGAAATCCAATAGGCACAAAATGACATATTCAGGGACTTCTTGGCTCCTGTTCACTGACATAAAACCCTTTGCATTACTGTAAGTTTTAAAATGGGATCCGGACAGTGCAAGGGGAACAAGCGCTTACTCTCTCAGGCATTTCATTATGGAATATATGACTGAGGCTGCTGTGATGCACTTGCCACCAATAAATCACTGTCAACCTTTCCTTCAGCGAGATATGGAAAATGAAAAGTACAGTAATTTGAATAACGGTGGGAAGACCAATACCCCAGCAAATTTCTCCATTGCTTTTGCTTCCATTGCCAAATTTGTCATGAAGAAAGTCCAGAGACCAAGTGAGAGCCCAGCACTAAAATTTCAACCTTGCTTTCCACAGTAGGTTCTACTGACCTTCACATCTGGCTATTGAAGCAGAAAATCATCTAATACACATTGCAATTGCGTAATTTAAATCTTGTACTCTGTGGTCTAATAGACTTCTATTAAGATTGCAGAAACCAAGATTGCAGAAACTCTAATCAGATCACTGTGGTCCCTTATGAAACCTCTAACTACATGATCAAAGCTTCTATTTCCTGCACTTTTTAATACTAGTGAGCAAAAGTAAATGGTAATAGGCGTGATGAGGTCACAGACCAAATGGTTTTATGGTATTTGGATACTTCAGCCCACTTCTCTCAAAGTACATTCCATTGCTTCAGAAGAACAAGTGTAAAAATCAGTCATATTCTTTCTGCTACTGCGCTGTTCAGTCTTGCCTTGCTGTAAAACAGCCTCCAGAGTTGCAGAAGCGTAGAAGCATCTTTCCCAAACTCCAGGAAACCTTGATGTGCAAAACTTTACACCTTAATCCTGCTAAACTCTAGTCTTCTAGGAATTATTATTACCCATAATTGCTCAGCAGTGTGTTCAATGTAACGTGACAGCAGCTTCCGTCCTTCTGTATTCATACAGTAAACAGATGGGATTTGGATTTCACTCATCATGGCTGGGCATCATTATAACGTGAATAACAATAACAGTGCATGCATTTCGACAGAAAACCTGTTCTCGGTCTGAAGTGTTTCACACCTCTTGCAATTCTGCCACCCTACAAGCCTCCACTGGTTTGGAATTTAATACTCTGTTTCCTAACTGGCTGAGTACTGCAGAAACTTACCCTCCCCATTCCAACACAACTTGGGAAAAACTTGCTTCTACCAAGATCCATGGATTTTCCAGAGCCTTTCATGACGCTCTTTAGGCACCAAAGGGAAGAACCACACACGCTGTCCTGTCTGATTTCTCCACTGAGGCTGTGAGCTGGGCGGGAGCTGACACAGGTGCTACCCCAGTCGTCCAGATCAGAGGCGAGGCAGAGCACCCAATCTCCTCTGCAGCCCACGCAACGCATTTCCTTTCTGAGAAAACCAAGCTGCAGGAGGGAGGGTGACGCACGCATGGGGCTCGCTCGGCTACAGGGTCATGATGTGGCTGGGGCAGACATGCAGCTCTAGGAGCAGGCACTTCTATAATCACCACGGGATTTGAATTATGAAATATGCTTGTACCATACTGAATAAATTACATTATGTCTCACACATATTACACTGAGACCTTGGGTAGGGTATAAAATTTAGCCCTGATCCTTGTACTGATGTTCTTGCAACAAATCAACTGAGCATAATTTTTCTATACATGAAACACTTGTGTTGAGTGTTTTTGAATGAACTAGAGATACTGAACTGCTCTGCCTAATAGGAACAGATGTAAACTCCTTAAAATTGTCATTTTTAGTACTAACAAGGCATTACACACATGTAAGAAATTCAGTTTGCATTTGCATTAGGACCAAAGATGGCTCTCCTCCATCTATGTTAATAAAATTATTTTCATCATGAGTAAAAGCTAAAGAACCAAGAATACTCCTTAGTTCTGAATCCCACTGACACAGAGGATTTTCCTAGCAAAATATACTTTCTCTCCAGCTTTACATTCAAATTCACATCTTGCCAGGTCACTAGTATGGAAATCTACCCTTGTAATCACAGATAAATTGGCATTTGTATTCATTATTACAGAGGGGTATCCCTTAAAACTCTCACTCAAAAATAAAGCAAATGGCAACTTCAAATTGTTTTTTGTGAAGAAGGGAAATGGATGCTGTCCCCTCATTTCCAAAGGACAGCAGAGCTTCACAGGGCTCAAGCGAGGGCAACAAACACAATCAAATTTCTGTTCTTTTGTTCAGCAAACAAGTAGGACAGTAAAGAAAGGCTAGAAAAGAGGCAATTCTTGTGGACAAAGTTCCACCTAATTTTGAGTGTCACAGCACAGGTAGACAGGAAGACTCACCACCTCTTCCAGTACCAGGACCAAAAGATAAAACTATCAAATAAACCTAGCAGGACCCAGGATCAAAATATGCAGTCACAGTAGGCTGATGTGTGGAACCTGCCAAACATTTGTGCTGTGGATCCCAAGAGTGGTTCAAGGAAGTACAGGAATACCATACCGGTCTTGGACAGGACAGTGGGAAAAACAAATCAGTGTGGGCAAGCCCCTGCTGCTCCTCAGTAAATTCTACACAACCGGTCTGAAGCAAGCAGGAAAAGTGAGCAAAGGGAAAATGGAATCAAGAAAGGGAACTTTGAAAGAAGAGGAAGGACGTCATAACAATGCCTGCGCACAACTGGGAGCCAGCCAGCACTGAGGAGGTACCTTAACACCTTTTGTCCCTATCTAGTGACAAATCTAGGCCATCTGCTTAGCATGTGCACTATCACAGCTCTCACAAAGGCAAGACACGGGTTCTTGGTTCGTGGGCTGTTAGCATCCTGTATGGTTATAACCTGACACTGGCCTTTTGACCCAGTAGGGCAATTTCAACTTGCATTTTATCATACATTTCTTAAATCTGGACCCTGAGAACAGTTAGGCAACAACCTGGCTTGTCAGTGTATGTACCAGCCTCTTTTCTACTGCAAAATAATAATACTGAAAATCAGAAATCTTTGCCTTTGGGCTTTTGCTTCACTTCTCATTCCAAAATAAAAACAAGCATTGTTCTGATTTGAGCTACCCAGAGTAACTGACAGATCTCAATTTCTTTCCAGCCACAACAAAGTACATTTTCCTATTAAGTTGACCAGGATGCTCTGATTTGATTTCCTCTTTGCAGGACACCTCCATTTGGCTTTCCCTAACAGATCCTCATCAGCAGTGCATTTGTATTGGTCTCTACAGCTCTGCATCTACAGAAGTGTGAACCAAAACTAGCAGAGGTTAACACTTGTATTATTTTGTGGGTGTACCAAGAACACTTTTAGCAAGTTTGGTGCGCATTGTACTAAGAGGAAGTTGGTAACTAAAGTTTTGGCAACACTTCACTATGGAGACAGCTTTACCAAGTCCATTTGGATGTAAAAGGAAAACATGAGTAAACAGGACTAATCATCCTTGTAAATATATGCCGGACCTCCTGATGATAGATTATTCCTAGACAAAAAGAAGTCATTGAAGTTCACCCAGAAATCTTGCAAAAATTGAACTATTAATGCACAGAATCTTAATGTGCATTATATCCAACCTTAATCCTTACCCTTTATTGATCAACCTTCCTAACTTTGCATTCAGCCATAACTCTCACAGTAATTCTTCATCTCATTCAGACTTGCAATCACACCAAATTTCACCAGAAAACAAAATCACTGACTTCAAAGTTCATAACCTTTGTAAAATTACTTCTGAAAAGTAGACTACAGTGACAGGAAACATCATCCACACCTATTCAACAATCACAGGCAAGATTTTTAGAAAGATGAAACTTTTGTGTCACACAGCTCCTAAGGAGAGATTAAAGTTACTTTCCCCAAGCACACGCTCTTTTATAACTAGAACATTTTTTGTTTTAAAGTATTCCCTCTTAATGCTGGTCCTTTCAATGGAAGATTATATCAACCATTGGTTTTGTGAAGATATTCCCAATTGCCAACTGTTTCCACGTCATTTTAGTCAAGCCTCCAAAACCAAAAGTCTGTCTTAAAAGAAAAATCCCCACTGTCATCCTTGCAGGAAAAATTCACTCTAACAATTACTCACTTTGGGGTTGGGTTTTTTTGGCACTTTCTCCTGAAACCATGTCCCTGATCAAGTACAATATTCAATTAGCTAAATCGGTTATTCACTCCTACATTTAAATACTAATACTTTAGGGAGTCCACTGCATTTATCTGGAAACTATTCTACTTGAAGTATCTAGCACAAAGACAAGAAAGAGAAAAGGCTGAAGAAGAAAAGTGGTAAATGTCTCCTTTTGATGATGTAAAATTAAATGAAAAACAACTGTCAATCAATCCTTTATTCAAATCTTCAACATGTTTCCATGAGCCTCCCTACTAAGCAGAATAGGAATACTAAAGGTTTATTTTCTACAGGTTATTGCTTAAAATTATATGTGCAAGCAGAAGTCAACCTCTGTTTCCCCAAAATTCTCTGAAACACAGCTAGAAAGTGTTAAATCAACAGACCATGATCAAAAAAATTGGTTTTTGCTTTCATCAGATGTATGAACTCTGCTGTGATTCCTGTGACTCTATTGACAGTAATCCTGTACTAGAATAGGAGTTTGAAGAAAACCTGCACATGAACTCAAGCACCAACCAAGACATTCACTTCAGCTGAATACTGCTTTGTTCTGGGGATAGAGAAAGGAGGCAAGCACCTTGATCAACAAGATGCCAAATGCCTCACTGAAACCACAACCTGTCCCCAAAATTCACCAGTCAGCAGGTTTGCAAGGGCAGAAAATGAAAAACGAAAAAACAAAACAAAACAAAAAAAAAAACAAAGATGGAAGTTTGCAGATTAGAAAGACAAGTCTGAACTGAGAGGAGTCAGATCCTATGTAAAAACTTTTCCAGACTTTGAAGTTGTACAGATTAGGGGTTTAGTCAGTGTGTGCCATTTACTTTTAGTCACTTTCTAAAAGAGAAAATCAGCCCTTTTTCTTTAAATTAGGCACAAGTGCTACAAGTATAAATAATCCACTAAAACAAGAATCTTCTCCCTTTCCCAATCCCTGACTCACAAATACCATTTCCCTTTAAAATATGTGGATTACTGCTAATTAATCTCCCTTAAAAATTTAGGCAAGGCTTTTACAGTGTTTCTTAAAGCTTTTCAGGGAGGGTGCATTTTCATATATCATTGTTTTAGTGTAATGAAATTTGGAGATAAAATGAGATATCAATCAATTTACCTTTCATAACAGTGCTTTAAAACAAAACAAAAAAAAACCCCCACTGTATGATATGGTCACTGGTACCTGGCCCCAACACTTTTTAAAGGCAGGATGTTTCCAGCTCAGCATTTGTAGCACTACTTTATCCTCTGTGATTCCAGGACAATTTAAAAGAATAACTTCATTCCTGTTAAAATGCTAGCAACTCTAGTCAAGTGAAGCTGGGAGGATTAAATCAATGAATAAAACTCCAAGTAATTCATTGCCCAGTAATAAATATGAGCACAGACTCAGCATGATAACTGAAATCTGACCAGCACAGCAAAGTTGTGTGTTAACACTAAGTGAGGGTTTGCTGTTTCTCAGCTCATCAATACACTCCAAGCCATCTCTTCCTCACCTGGTACATCCAATAAAAATGGTCAAAACAAGATCCGTTGCTTTCTCCTGCTGGACCACAAATCCTGCAGCACAATATTAAGCAGAAATGAATCATTCAAACTCCCGTGCACAATTTATTAAATGCTGCATATTAAGATTCCATCCTCCTGCCTGGATGTGCAAGTCTCTTTGTCTTTGAAAAGAATGAACAGATAAAGAACTGCTTCCAATTACATCAAGACTACAACTGGAGTAGTATATTTTGTACTGACCTGGCTGCAAATCTGCTGAAAAGCTCTGACAGAATGCTCAAGCTTTCTTTTTTCCTAAGATCTCCAAGGCCTGAAAAAGAAAACAGCAGGAAGCTGAAGAAAAGTTGACAACCCAGTGCACAGCAGCTCACCTCATTACAAATTGGTTACTATCAAGAATAGTAGATGCAAATATAAGGTGCCAGAAGAAGTTTGAAACTGCACAAATATTACCATATTGCAAGCTAAGATAGCTACTACGACTTGTTTACGACCACAGACATGAAATGGGTTTATTTCAAAACCAGGATATTAAGGTGTTCTCTAGAGCTGGGATTGCACTGCTAATTAGCACTGAGTTAATGACTGAGGGTCAGACACACACTAACAAAAAGGAATTATACTGATGGCTGTGTTTAATCCAAGCCAAAGTGTACTCTAACCAACTTCCAGCAGATCCACATGCCCCGACTGCAGATCAGAGCATGCAATGTGGGTTTCCATAAGGCAATGACAGGTGAAATAGTTACCCACCCATGCCTGCACATCCTAAATGCTACAAAACTTCAATCAACAGCAGTGTGCAAACCAGAATTTATTCCACATAGCTTCAGCAGCTGAATTCACTGAGCAGAACTGTGTTTCACATAATGTCAGAACCTACTGGGCAGCAGGGGGAGTATTTGGCTCAGAACTACACTCAAAATGAAGGAAGCTGTCAATTTTAAACACTTCACATCCCAAAGAAATCAGCCAACAGGCACATGAAGCAGAAGAGGAAAACAACTTAGCAATACTATCTTTGCCAGAATTCAGTGTCAAATGACTGCCTACTATGAATTCAGTGCTGTGATACACACCACAAGATGCAGCGGGTTAGGTATCTGCAATAAAATCTGTAAACATTTTACAGCGGTGCATTTTCATTCTAAGCTGCAGAAAAGTGAAAGTTGCACACAATGAAAAAAGAGTCGTGTTAAGATAAACAGCAATAGAAGGGATAGCTTCTCATCCCCAAACAAGGGATTCTGATGGATTTTTTTCATAAATGTTTCAAATTTGATGCTATAAAGAGGTGAGTTAGGCACCTAAGCTTACACTGCCTTTGCGAAAGATGACAGGTAAAAAAACCACCTTCAGACAGGAAGCCAACTTTCTTCCTGTTGTTTAATCAACAATTACTAAAATTAGAAGGCTTCTTTCTTCTTCACTAAAGTAATGATTAAAATATACACCTTTAGGACAACATTTTGTATGGCAGGAGTATACTCTGTGGCCTATTCTATGGGGGAGTAGGACAGTGCAGGGAAAAAGTGTTTCATGCAGGAAGCACAAAGAGAGGCTGCCAAAAGTGAGTGTGGGCTTCTCTTACAGCAGTGAATGTAGGTAAAATCCCTTCTGCTTGATAAAAATTCCAAAGTGTCATCAAGGGAGGAAAAACAAAAGTAATGATTCTTGCCATACAGGTAGAACATATGAAAAAATGTGTAATAAAACCTCTTCTTCATGACGCCCCCATCTTTTTCCCCCCCAGAAAGAAGAGTATAAATACACTAAACAGCTTAATGACAACTTATCAGCTCTCACTATCCATCCCAACTCTAATATTGGCATCCAGATAACACTGACACCATGTGCAAAGTCCTCATCTTTGGCTGTGTTGCAGCACTAATTCTCATGAGTGCAGCTTATGGAGCACCTCTTAATAAGACTCAAAAAGCAGAACGTCTTGAAGCTTCAATAATTGATTTAGGACTCCTGAAAAACATCGACAACGTAAGTGGTGACTTTCTGTTATATGAAGATTCATTTGTATTTGTTTTTCCTATGTATTTTTTTTCAGAAAAATTAACTTTCCCCCCTCCTTCTCTACAGAATTTTCTTGACTTTTACACACCGAACGACAGACACGTGAGTTTGAATTTTCTGTTTGGTTTTAATTCAATTTAGGGAGTGCAATTTCTTAAAGGAACTTCTGATTTTGCTTTTTATTCTCAAGTGTTAAAAGGCTGATATGCAATATTATCTCATTGTCTCTGTGCAATAAGGAACACAAAATTAATACTTCTTTCATCCTGCTCAAAACATGCTTGAATTCATAGGAAAAAAGTGGTTCATGAAAATTTAAAGATGGTATAAGATTTGCAGGAGGCAATACTGTTAGCTCTAACACAGGAACAATTCTGAGAATGAAACCAGACTTAGAAATAGATTAAAGCAGTATCCACATGAATCACCCACATTTTATCTAAACTAGAGGCAGAGCCACTGGCTGGTTCTCTTTAAGATGTTGTAAGTTTTCTGCATCCCATCAATGATGAAACTCAGGTATGCTCTACTTAATTCTCTTCACGAATACAACTTAACCAAGCCCTTCTGGATACATAAGCTGTACATCATGTTGTATAGCACTGAGTTAATACCTGAGGCTTATTCGCACAAGAATACCATCATTGGGGTCACCTCTCTCTGAAACTCAGCTCATCAGCGTGCAGAGAGTATTCCAAATACAGCTGTACTGCAGACAGGCTGCTGATTTGTACTACCTTTCATTCAGCATGCAAGCAGCTCAATAAACAAAAGCATTAATTATTTAGTACTGGCAAGTAGTTAAAAGCTTTACACAAGTTATCTGTTAGCTGCTTTGAACTCCCGGTAAGTTTCTAAGTCAGAAGACTTCTCACTTAAAAACACTTTTGTTTCAGTATAGATTTAAAGTCAGATTCTGCAACCACTTCCTTATCTGTGTCCCTTTTCTCGTCTGCTGGCAGCATTAAGACCTGGCTATCTCAGACCTCCAAGTCTTAAATGCAAATGTTTGGGGCTGATTAGTAAGGTATTGTCAGTGAGTGCCTGAAATACCTTGCAAAAGTGGTGTGTAAAGTTATTTACCCTGTTCAAAAGCCAGCTGTGATGCAGACATTAGATAGAGCAACCAAAATGCATCAATTCAAGATGTCTCTAGGAGAGGCCACCTGTTTGCTAACCCATGATTTTCAGATAGCAACCAGGAGTAAGGCTCGCTTCAGGAGTAAATATTGCAGCTTTGTGTCCCCAAGAGATATTGCAACAGTTCAAGTGTCTTGAAAAAGTTACTCACTTCTCAAAAGCTACAGAATTAAGGCCCCATATAACATCTCCCAATATTGAGGGCAACAAATGAAGTGTAATACAGTGCAGAAAACAAACAGCTCAGTTACTGAGATGAGAGTAAAAAACCCAGGGAATTGAGATTTTGAAAACAGGAACAAGGAAAACAAGTCATAAATATAACAATTTCACTGACTGTTCTAGGAGTGCAACCACACAACTCTAGCATGCTTCCTGAAAGAACTGGAGGTCTTGAAACAAGATGTGGAAGAGGACAAACAGCAACTTGTAATAAATATCAAGAAGAATCTTGAGGATTTTATGGTAGGCCATCTTTTACAAGTGCTACCAAAAAAAAAAAGGAAATAAAAAAGTGTTTCACCATTAGTGAAAAACCATGCCAGAATCAGCACGTTCATGTATCAAGATCTGTGTTATCAATCCATGAAATACGGGTGGTTTTTTTTTTACAAAAATATGCTAAGATTAACTATGTGAAAACATCTATTTGCATGGTAATCTAATACAGGAAAATACATTTGAGCCCTATGGGTCATACAAGCCAACATTTAACTAAAGATGGTATTTTCTTTGCTGAATCATGCCAAGCATCTTATGCTGACAAAAGCTTGCTTTTAGGAGCATAACAAATATTTACATAGCAATGGCTTTGAAAACTGTGCCAGTTTTCAAAAAAGTTTATGACTGGAGGGCCCAGGGATGAATGTAGCACACCCTGACATACTACTAGACTAAAATCCATGGCCTAGACATCCTTGTAGCATTTTATGAGTACTCCTCAGGCTAGAAATATTAAGGGTTGTTTTTTGTTAAAGGAAAATCTTTATAGAAGTTGATGTATCATTGTTAAAACCAGCTAGCAAGGAAGTTATCACCAATCAATAAAATTCTCTGTGTTGCAGGACCCTAATTTCTCAAACCCAACATGCAAGAAGTGTGAAGCCAATGAGAAGAAAAAGTTTCCTGAATTTCACCAAGAAATGACCAGATTCCTGCAATCTATGCAGAAAGAAATTGTATAACCAATTTTATTTTTACTGCTACATTATTTATTGAAATATTTAATTCTGAATAATTTATGTATTTTGCCATGTGGCATACTACTAGCTTGTTGTCCATTTTGGGACCACTAAATGTTCTTAATGTGGGTGGTAAGACAGTTTGTTCTAAGATCACACTTGATCCTTTCTGTAAGCCCTAGGGGCTCAACGTTCTTTGGAAAACTCATTCATTGTCACTTTGTCAATAACCTGAGACAACTATTTATTGAAAAAGCTATTAAAAGTTATTGTGGATTATATTTAATAAATGTCATGGACATATAAAAATCATGTCTAGAGTCTTCTTTGTTATGATACTGTCCTTTTAAAGGGTCACTTAATACTCTATTCTTTAAAAAACACACAAAAAACCCTAGTGAAGCGTTCAGCAGCATGCAAGCGTGCAGGTACCAGGCTCAAAGCAAGACACCTGCAGATAACCTTTTTTAAGCAATATAAAATGCCAGTTAATGCTGGCATACAGCACAAGGTATAGAATACTAAATTGCTTCCCCTCAAAAAAGAAACTTTCACTTTTTCCTGAGCTGTACTACTTAGCTACACAAGCTTCCTGCAGGACACATTTTTCTCAATGGTGTAAGCAAAATACATACTTCTCAAAATTCTTCAGAGACAGGGAAGCATTATGGAACCAGTAACACACTTGAAAGAACAACTGTGCAGGTAACTGAGGTCCCAGAACAACAAAACTGACATGAAATTGAAGATTAATGTATAAATCCATGTGAACACACTGCATTGTCAGAAGTCTTTCTGTGGAACCTCAGCAATGTCCTTACTTCCAATGCAGATGGCCTCAGTTCTATGACAAAGAAACAATGTAAGAGCATTTTTTACTACACAAAAGCTCCAAGTCAATACTAACAAGGCAGGCTATAATTGATGAAAGTGAGCCTACTACAGCAGCTATCATCTATCAAGTTTAGACTTTGATGTGCTTTCCTGGTGGGTGTGGTATGGAGTACTTCACCTTAGACTTAAAACCAGACTAACAATGGAAAAAACAGCAGTTTCCTTGCAGGCTGCAAAGAGAAAATGGGCGTTAATGACAGCTTTCTGCCAAAACTGGGAAAATACTCACAGCACTGCCGTCTGTTTCTCTACTCTTCTCTTCCCACTGCGAAGGAGTGCTCTGTCCCCACCCACAAGGACTCAGGAAAGTAAATACTGTCAGTCACCTCAGCCACAAACAGATAAGCCCCACCCTCCCCTCAAATCAGGTGACAGTAACAACAAAAATACTTGAATACAGGACACAGATGAGAAAACAGGCAAGAAACTTCTGCATAAGAATTCCTTCTACCTTGGTAATCTTTGTAGAAAAATCCTTCTCTTTACACAGATTCCTTCTTACTGCAAAAATTCTTAGATGCAGCATGTAGAAAGAAACAGCATCACCCACAATACATGGCTTTGCAAACAAACCTCTTCTAATATCAGCTCAGACATTTCTCTGCGGGCAGTGTTGTGGTAGTGCTGCTCCAGCTCTCAGCAACCAGAGAGGGCGAAGAAGCAGTTTTCATTAAAAACAATTCTCTTAATAAATAAGACTTTCTTTATTATTTCCTTAAGCCCAAGAGCCCTCAACTTCAGCAGTTGGGTAAAACCTACCCTGGAGTCAGTCTGTGCAGCTGGACATCCCAAGTGGAATAACCAAGACATTTCCTAAACCCCTAAACAGTAAGCATTCAGTAAGGCAGGACAGTCAAATAGTTCAGAAAGCAGGAAAGGATGGCAAGGAGATACTCGCGCAGAAGCTGGAGCTCACTAACAATTTCACAAACACAAGCAGTGTGATATATGGATTCTTACAAAACTACATACACTTTTTGTGGCATCTGGTCTGCACAAACTGCTTTGGAGCTGGGCTGTTCTGAGACAGCTGTAGGTTCACAGACATGGAAAGAGGAGGCTTTGCCTGCCCTGGCTCCAGTTTTGGGGTTAACAACATCACACTTGCACAGTAGCCACGATCTGCTGTCGATTTTCAAACCATGTTTAGGCTGCCTTGCTCCCCACACAGCACCTCCAGCAAGAAGTTCAAGATGCTTTTTCAAATAAATACTTGTATAAAGACTGCTGACTCAAAGAGCTAGCTGAGGTGTGAGGAAGGTGCTTGTGCTACACATGGTTATGTCTATCAAATCTACATCATAGGAAGGTGCATATTCTTAAACACCAACTTCAGGACCAGCTTCTGTATTTCCCCAAGCTTTAAAATATGTCCTTAGAGAACAAGGATGGTGTCAAAAGCATCTGAAAATGCGTAACAAGGTGAACTTTACTAGACATACCTTCCCTCACTATGCTGTAAGAAAACCACAGAACCCCTAAAGAGTTATCAAAACTGATTTCCTGACCTGCCTTCTGCTTGATTGCACAGCTCTAGTACCAAATTAAGATGTTTGACATGTGCCATGGAATGTATGCGACACGACAGGGGTGTGACACACATGCAAATGTATGAAGCGTGAGACGTGGCATGATATGATACGACACCTGACATCCTACAGTGGATTAGCCCTGCCTCAAGCAGAGGCAAAACCAGCTGTGGGATTGGATTTTTTGCCCCAAAACCCAGGGGCACATGGCACGTAATGCAGAGAGAAGCGGAAACACAGTTTGTACCTGAAGGGGATTTGATTTCTAGGTAAGAAGTCTGTAACATTGAACTGTGTAATACTGTATGTATTGTGTGTACATCTAGGATAGACAGAACCCAGTGATGGACCAAACTAACTCAGCCGACACCTAAGAAGAGGGAGAGCCATTGGCTATGGAAATGAGACCTGTGTTCCTTTGTGAAAAGGATGAATAATGCTCTGGTTCCATCCAGGATAGGATTAGTTTCTGCAGCATCCAGGAGTGGGAACAGCCAAAACACAGAGGTTACTGTGTACCTCACATCATTACCAGGGATGGAGGAAAGGGATCCTCTTCCAGAGAAGCTTTCCTTCTGGTTCAGAAAATGGTGGAGGGAGCTGTCGATGATTGACTGTTATTGGGTTTTTTTCCCCCCATGTGAACCACTGCTGCTCCAGGAAATTGTCCTTAACTCCACGGCCTTTGCCTTTCTGCCCCCAATTCTCTACTCCATGCCACTGCAGAACGGAGGTGAAGGAAAAAGCATGGAAGTAGAGAGAGCAGCATGTGGTTTGGAGTCTCAGTGGAGGCACGGAATCAGGAAGTACCATTCCTAAAGGTCACTGTGTGTCACTCCAGCTGTCCAGGTAGAGCTCCATAAATTGGAAAGCACACCCCCACACACCACCCCACTCCATATCCATGTGTACATCCATTCTTCGCCCTGGAGCTCAGATCTTCTCAAGCAGGGAGGGGAGAGGCTGAGCCCTGCCACAGGCTGCTGCTGCTGGTACTCACCTGCCTGTCTGCTCTGTGCCACATCTGTGTGATGCACACCTGCTCCATGTGCATGGACCTGTTGGGAATACAGCTTCAGCCTCAGCACTGGAACTGCAGAACCCTTGCCGCTCTCAAGCTTGTAGAACCATATATGTTGGAATTACCGAAGTAGCCAAGGAAAAACCTGAACACAGTGTCTCCATGCTTCCATTTACTAGCTTAGTGCATGCTGCACATGCTGCTACTTGAAGAACAATCCAGGTAGAAGAACTGGACCTACACAGGTGCCATCAAGTTACTGCTCAAGGACACAGTAATCATGTCCAGCCAAACACATCCTTTTCACTAACAAACATCTCTCCTCCTAAGGCAGCACCTAAGTTCCATGGAAATTTCAGTTTGCTGTTCAATTAATAAAATGGCTGAAGCACACGAACAAAGCTCAGCACTTGTACATATTTAAGGCTTCTGGTTCAACTACAGGAAACACCTTGGGGCCAATACCTCAGCAGAAGACTAAGGCCATACAAAAAACAATCCAGGAGTGTACAGAATGCAAACACATGCGTGGTATGCTATGTGTGTGTCAGATTTGACATGTGTATCACTTCCCAGCATCTCTATGTATGAAGGTATAGCTATTGCATTGTCAAGGACATTTATTGAACTTTTAACACCCCTACAAAAAGGCAACACTGTGCTCTAGCCTGGAACACGATGGTCATTCCCAAGCATTCTTAGAAAACATTACATGGAACCAGCAGTCTGTGGAACATGTACCACAATAAACCAAAAACCACCACACAACCCCAAAAAAGGACAGTAACAGAAAACAAGAGAGCACATCAGCCAAAAAAAGGTCAAGGACCAAACAGTAACAGGTCAGCGAGTTTCAGTAACTTGTGAATCAGCATAGGATCATCCCAACAGAAGACTCTACATATTCGCTGGAAGAACAGATTAAGGAAAGAAACAAACACTAGGAGGAGGAACTTCTTTGAGAATCTTCTGACACTAAGAAGGTGAAACATGTCTCCAGCCCTACGCTCACTATTCCTGATGTATGAGAACACTGTGTAACCCCCCCAGCATGATTTACAGGAATCACAAACATAATCCAGGTTTACTGTCTAGCTTGAACACACCACTGCTCACAACACCACGCCAACTCCAAACGTGGCACTGAACAACACCCTCCCAATGCTACCAATGTTCTCACCAGGACTTAAAAGGAAGTAAATTCCCTTGTGACAGGCACTATTTTCCAGGTTACTGCGTATGCAGATGATTTCACTAGGACTTGCCAGTGCAGTGATGGTGCCATCTTCAGTGCAGGAGTCCAACTCATACATAAGCATTAACACTGATGGGGTTTGAGGCAAACCACAAAAGCTGAAAAAACCTTGTTTCTGGACACTTCTGTACTACATTGCATTACTTTCTCAATTACAGCTTTGACACCTGCATAATGCTTTAAACCCACTACCAGAATCAGTAATTGTCACAAAACAGTTGAGTAACAGCTGGTCATTCCAGGTTTCACATTTGGAAGTACAAAAATTATTATTTAACTCTTCTAGCACAAACAACATAAACTATAAGCCAGTTGGCAGATTGACACTAAACAAAACTCCCAGCAAAGGATGAATGCCTACAGATAAAGCAGACTGTCCATTTCTTTTTTCTTGAAAGACACATTAGTATGCCTTTTTTTTTGAAAGAAATACAGCTTTTACTGATTTTTTTTTTCTTTTCTGAAGTTATGAGAAAGGGAGGAAAAAGAAGAAATCAATATACAGAAACCCTGAAACTATCAGGAAAAAAACATGATAATTCCACGGAGTGGGGGGGGATTTCTAGGAGTCAGGGTCAGTGAGCTGAAATGAGGCGGCACTGGGGGGCCAAAGCAGAACAAAGCTGTTAGATACTCCTACATATGAGAAAACATCAATTTTGGGAAAAGACTGAACTATTACAGGTAGCTTAATAACTGCATTTAAACTGACAAGAAGCAGTTCTGGAATTTTTTTCTTCCTGTAACTACAAACTTAAAAGTTGAACATTTTACTACTCAGAACTCTATTTACTGAAACAGGTCATTCAAACCGACTTGACATTTAATCCACCTCCATCAATCACTGAACTGTTCAATATGCGGAGACTTCACAATCCACGATCCATAACTGTGCTGCTCTAGGTAGCTCTGCAGCAAGCTTTTAGCTTCTTGGTACAACTGAGATTTAATCTAAATGAAGAAAAAAGAAACACCTTGTAAAATCTCAAGAATTACAGTTACAGAGAGATCTGTAGAAAAATCTCAAGAACTACTCAGAGGGATCTGAGTTCTCTACCACCAACATGGAATAGGCACAAGCACAAACACTGCAAAAATGATCCCTCTCCCCGTGTCAGCTCACCTTTGCCTCATGGTATGTTGGAAACTGGAGCAGGTCGGCCCGTCCTGCTTCCCTGGCGAGCATCCTGAAGCGGCTGAACATGGCGGCCTTGCACAGGCGGCTGGCCAGGCAGGTGCCGCTGCGGAACGGGGAGCTGGGGGCAGAGCGGGGAAACGATGATGGATCTCGGGAACAAACTCACTGCAGGGAGATGCTCTGATCCTTACAGGGGTTTTACCCTCCCCTCCTAACACTTGGTGAATGCCATCATGCTGGATTCCATCTCAATTGGAATCCCAATTAGTTTCATGCATTGTGAAAGATAAAACATTTTCACTACTACAGGCTCCACTGAGAGAGCTGTTTTCTGTGGTGTCTTGTAATCTCACTGTGAGCTTACAAGATCTCTGAAACTTCACCTAATCACAGGATGCTTTCAGCTAACATGAGAGAGAATTTCTCTCATAGCTTAAAATATTAAATACTCCAATAATCCAGCACAAACCCATTATATCCAACAAAATGAAGACAAATGCTGACCTTTCAGTGGTTTTCCCACTTAATCCATCCACAACCTCCAGGGATGCATCTGACAATGTCCAATTCAAACTAAGCGACCACTGGTTCAAATCTGTTTGGATTGGCAGTGCAGATTTCACCAAGTAAACACGAGATCTGTTGACCAGGTAATGCACAGGAAGCTTTGAAATAAGTTCATCATCAAGACGCTGCTTTATGGTTATGTCCAGTCCTTTTGTATCCTTACAACTTCCATTTCCTAGTAAACAGGACAAGATCAGCCACATGCAAGTACATCAAATTAAATAGTAAAAAATGCAGATATTTCTGCATTCTTAATCTACTATAGTCATTTTTTCCCATAAAATTCAGGTTTGTAAAGATCAGTTCCAATATTCAATTCACAGAACAAAAATGATTTCTCATTTTCTTCTCCAGAGGCACCATTATTTTCGCTGGAAAATACTTTCTTTTTTGAACCACTGTTTTTCACCAACTCTTTAGGTTCCCTACTAAAACAGAATTTCAACCTTCCAGACGAGGAAATATGTTGAAGAGTTTGCCCACATTACCTCACATTCAACAGCATTTTTAACTGCCTACTAAACAAATAGACTTTGGTCCACTACATCTCAAAGAACAATTCTATAATTCTTCAAAGTATTTCTGATTTAGTTCATGCTTTATAACACACAATCAAATTGGAATAGAGAAACACACAAACCCCCACCCGGAATTTGCACTGAACATACCCACGAGAATGCTGCTGATGTACACGGGTTCGATGAAGTGGCTCAGCAAGGCTCCCTGAAGACCAACCACCTCCCACTTGGTCAGTTTGTCCCCAGCTGACATGCTGCTCACTCTGACAGTCTTGGAGGGACAGCAGACAGCCAGGTAAATCCTGCCTTCCAGGGCAACGTGCAGACTCAGCTCTTCGCTGGCTTCGTAAGCAGAGATAGACTGGGGACCGAGATGCCTGTGGCAGGACAGGAGAATGGATTTCAGTGAGCAAGCACTCTGATCAGAGATTGCAGTAAGTGGTAGCTAGTAAGGCTGTTTCTTACAAAAAAATAATCACTAGATCTAGGCCTTGTATTATCTTCAATATCTGTAATTCTTAGAAACACCAGACCGAGCTGCTCAAGTGTCTAGAATAGTGAAATCAGTATTTAAATCAGAAATAGCCACTCAATCTAACCTTAGCTACCAGTCTAATTTTAATGCACACATTAAAAACAAAAATCAGCTACAAACCAGCTGTCACTTTTTGTCTACTCACACTGTAACAGAAGTTAATTGTAAAAACACAGCTCTAAGGTTCTTAAAATCTCCTTTAAAATGTAACTCACACTGTGATTCAAAATATTTAGGTAAGTAGATACAACACCTAAGGGAGACAAACCAGTGGTTGTTCTGAAGCAGAATAGCTTTTTTCCCTTAGTTACAAAGAGGTAAGACATCAAAGCAGAGCCTTTGGTGTCAGTTCAAGGCTTTCTGTACTCCAATCTTGTAGTGCATACAATGGCATTAGGTCATTAAATCCACTTGCTCAACGGTTAAATTCATGATTTAACAGTATTTTAATAGTATCTTGGGAAAGGGGTTAACAGCTTGTTGTCTGTAATAAAGAAAACCAAGAAACTTCTATAACCCATACAGAAATTTTCTGTATCATCATATTGAGCTGTATTGCATATATACCACAACTATCTTGTGCATTAACGTTCCCAAAACAAGATAAAAATTAATATTCCACTTTATCTCAGGAAATGCCACGGTACTTACACCTCTGATTTTAACTGAGCAGTTCCTTTTGGAAGCTGGTTCATGTAGAGAGAGAGAGTTATGTTTTGCTTTAAGGTAAGCAGCTTCGAGCCTGGCGCTGTGCAAAATATGGATCTCTCTGCCTTGGCTGGATTTTTGTTATAGAACAGCAAAAGATGCCTGTACAAGTACCTAAAAGAAAAGTAAATGATATATTTTACATTAAATACTTTAATAAATTATATCTTTAATAAATTATGCATTATATATAATCTAGATACATGTTTACATTACTATTCATTATTGGTTCACATAAGTATAGAATTCAAGTGCAGCAGTGAAACTGACACAAAGTGGCAGCAAGGGAAGGATTTGCAGAGACATTCCCACCTGAGCAGGGAACGCCTGGCAGTGACAATGGCATGGCTGTCGTGCAAGAGCCTCCCACAGGACTCCAAGCGCCGGCTGTAGTTGCATTCTCCTGTCCCCAGAGCCACCACCTCATGCTGCCCACCTAAAACCAGAGATGGTGGGGGGTTCACCTGGGCTGGCTGCCCACCAAGCTGCTCCAAGCTCTCAGAGCTCCATGAGAACAGGTTTCCCACTCCCCAAAGCTCACAATCAAACCAGACTTGCCCTTTTCAATGATGAAGGCAGCTAGGGAACTGCCACAGCTTTGGTACTCGGAGTGTTGGGTAGTCAGGCGGTTGAACACTTCCTCCAGCATTTGTGACAGCTTTTGATAGATATGTTCTCCTCCTAAATGGAACAACAGAATCCATCAAGACAAACTTACAGGTACCAGAAAAAGCATACATGAGCAACTTCCTAAATTATGACCCTGAACACACAACCACGCGCACAACCACGCATACTTTCAGGAGTCTTAAGATCCTCAGGATTAAAAAAAGCTCAAGAACACCCAAATACTTGATGCTTTTACCATCCATTACAGTAGAAAAAGATATAGCCCAAGTTGGATGACCTACTGCACACTAGCTCATGTAAGGACAAAGAATATTGTTTCTATTTCTATCACCTGGACTAGTGACAGAAATTCAAGCAATTTACTGAAAAATTCAAGCAATTTACTGAAGGTGCGCCCTTTTGTAGAACTGACCTAGTAATACTAGTTCTTACAGCCTTCAAAAATGTTTAAAACAACACTAACAACATAGAGACCACTAAATGTATTAAAAGATGAAAAAAAATTTAAAAAGAAACTATTTGCTGAGCAATTTGAATCAACAGAGGAAAGACAAGACTATTCCTTACCAGTCCTTGAAACACAAGCAGAGTTTCCTGGAGGCTGGGGAGCAGGAACACAGGGAAAAGCTAAGAATTTAAGAACATTTTGAAGTGAGATGGACATGCCTAATTTCTAAACATGAATGTCACACTATTTGCAGCAAGTCAAACTTTCTAATTCTCTATGAACTTTCTCTTCTGATTTTGAAGTCCCTGTAAGCTTAGAATGATTCAGACAGCAAAACTCAAAAGAAGATAAAATATTATGGCAACTGAACTCTGTTGAAAGCAGTATCTCAGTGGGGAAGCCTTTTCTGTTGAAAGCAGTATCTCAGTGGGGAAGCCTTTTAATCATGAACTCTGTTGAAAGCAGTATCTCAGTAGGGAAGCCTTTTAAAAATTCAAACGCACTTGCGAATGTACTTCTTGTTGCTGCACCTAGTGAGTAGCAAATCAACAAATGAATTCCTTCAGTATTTCTGGCACCAGCTGATGCAACTCTTAATACACAAACGACAAAAATAAAGAACAGTTTCAGAACCAAACTACAGATTTGCCCCAAGGATTCAAAACACCTGAGAGAGGCCAATAGCGCAGCATTTAATAAAACCACAGATGTTTTGCATAGGATGCTGTTAAGCCAAGCATTTTATGTTGTAATTAAGTGTTGCTACAATATTTACCTGAATCTTCAAAAGACTTTGCCCCTGTATTCTCCAAGTTCAGTAGCTCAGCAAGAGCCAGTTTAGCTGCATTTAGTTTAGATTCCTTCTTGTTCTTTCCCAGCCCAGTCTTGTAGCAAACACCATTTATCACAGCACAAAAGGCAAAATAAGGCCTTATGACATCACCTTAAAAGGAGAAGAAAAAAAGCAAATGCAACCAGTGAAACTTTTTGAAGGCACTTCATCCATAGCTTTACATCCTTGTATGAATTCCTAGAACAAATACGAGACAAAAAGACAATTTTGGCAAATAAAAGCCTCACCCATAACCTCCCCAAAACTTTTGGCAGCTTTCACTTCATGAACTCTTCACACAAGTTCTGTTAACAGCCATAATTAAAGCAAATTGATCGATTTCTGTAGCACCTCATAATGAGAAACAGCTGCGGAGGCAAGGAAAGTGCAGCCAAAACCCAACACATGTGGGGGTAGTGCCATCAACAGTATGAAGGTTCAGCTGTATCAGCACTACCCAGTCAACTCAGATACTCTCAAGGATAAGCAAACACCACTTTACTTGGTAGCAGAAGCGTTTACCTGCCACGCTCGTTTCTTTCAATTCAAGCTGCAGGTTGTGTGTTTTGGCAAGCAGATGCAAGGCAGACACTGAGTTTATTACTCCCTGTTTGTATCTTTCAATCAAATCCAGGTCTCTCTGTGAGGGAAAGGCTGAAAATGTGGTGGTGTCGGCTCCTTGAGAAAGAAAACGTCCTTAAACAGAATTAAGGTGAGAACTGAACACACTGTCTGAAAATCTGCTAACAACAAATGCTTTTCAGATGCTTCTTAAAAAAGCAAACCAAAATTTACTGTGGAGCATTACTGCTTTGTATTGAACCCGACATTAGCAACAAGAGCAATTTCAAAACAGTGTGCGCATCCTCTTTTACAAGCATCAAACCTTTTACTATAGTAAATCCCATCATCTCTGAATACAGACAAGAGAGATGTACTACAACAAAATACAACATATATCCCCCTCCCCTCTCTTGTAAATCAACAATCAAAGTTGCTGATGGCAGATACCAAGCAGTGGAGCCCGTGTTTTTTCCACACAAAGCTGGGCAGTAGCAGGATTCCTTGTTCTAAGACGCTATAGAAGTTTCAGCAGCCACTGGATGGATGCAACTATCAGCTTCAGCAGTGTGATACACCCAAGCACAACGACTTCCCAGACAAGAAATCCTCACTTTTAAGTGTCTTAACAGGTGCTTTTACCACAACTACTCAAAGCAATTCAAAATACATCTTGGGATATCTCAAACTGCAGTTAAACCATTTCACAATGTTATTTATAAAAATTCATGCAGCAGAACATATTCTATATTTTGTCACTCTACAGTACTTTGTAACTTGAACTTTTTAAGTAAGTAATGCTGCAGACTACACAGGCCACCCCACAACAAAAAACAAACTTCCAGCACAAAAAGACTTTAGAAGAGGAGGGACAAGTTTAAGGAAATGCCAAAGAAGTCATGTAAGAAAATACAGCGATAAGAAAAAGCAAAGTTACTTTCAATAGCATGAACAGCCAATCCCGGTGTATAAACTGCAAACTATACCTGGATTTTTCATCACCCCTGGTTCACTGCACATAATAAAAGGTGGAGGATTCAGCCGTGCAGTCACAGGCTCGGAGAGATCCCTTGGAATTGGCTGTCTGAGAACCTCGGGGGGCAAAATCTTCTCAGGCGCGGGACCGAAGGCGAGCATTGCCGCACCCCCAAAGCAGCCATTGCTGCTCGCCATTTCCGACCGACCTAAGGAAACTTGACTCACTAATGCTGCCAGCAGCAAAAAGACCCTGCAAAGAACCCAGCAGTTCTCCCGGTCAAGCTATTTCACAGGAACACCAAGAACAACTCGCCCAGGGCTAGGGTAGAACCCAGACCCGGTGTCCTTCCCCACACGGCGGCCACTTCTCCCTTCTGTTACACCACCTTCCCTCACGCCTAACCCGGCCCTGCCCCTCGAAGGACACACCTCAAAACAACTCTCCTGAGGGAGTGAAGCGAACTAAAGCAGCAAAGCTGATCCCTCTCAAGCCTCCAGCCCAAGCTAGCGCTGCAGTTAAAGGGTTTGGTACCTGCACCTGCTGCCCTGGTCCTGCTGTGGAGAGTTGCTCAGCGCTCACACCCCGCAAGCAGGCGGAGCGCCCCTCAGGGCACACGAAGCTGGAGGAGCCGGGGAGGTGCTGGCCGCCCTGAGGCGATGGCCTCCGAGAGCCGAGCAGCGTTCCCGCCTCAGCCCTCCGGGCCCTCAGAGCCCGGGGCGGGCCCTCACCGCC
>NW_005054435.1:1012610-1040988 GCF_000277835.1 Geospiza fortis | reverse complement strand
GGCGGCGCTTCCCGCCCACCGGCTGCTTCCCGTGCTCCCGGCCTCTGCGCTTGGCCTCACTTCAATCAGTCTGCAAAGTTACACTTAAAACACTCTTCTCGTTGCTCAGCTTCCTTGATCGATGCAAAAAAAAAGGTCCTGTACAGTAGTTAAATTTTATTACAAGTGTAATAAACTTCATGATTTTTAGCACTAAGGCAATCACAGTTTCATAAGTTATATATATATATAATTTACACCAGTCTACATTGACAAATCAATTACTGGTCACATCAACGAGGGGTTTGTGTTATGGCAAGTAAAATTTTAAGAAAATTCACAGTTAATCTGCAAGTATTGTAAAGATGCAGGATCATATTGCACATCATAAAATGGACGCTGAGGAGCAGATTTACAGTGTTCCAGCTATTCCTTCACAGAATATACATTGGTCATCATCATCATGCAATAACTTCAAATACAGAATGGTATCAAGTACCACAGTAAACAGTTACTCACAATGTAAGTTTTAAATAGAGTAGCAAAAAGCTGTTAGGTTTCTCTTTAAACCATATTTAAGTTCTTAAAATATAATAAAACACTTTGATAAAATCAAATGGAGTTAGGGTTGTCACATTGTACTTTTAATATTCTTCTTTGTCTTTTCCTTTCTTCTCCTTTTCATCTTGTAGTGCAGTACCAAGTTTCTTTATAAGGACTGACAAAACTTTGTCCAAAGGATCCATGACACCACGCTGCAGCCACTTAGGGATAGTAGTCCTTGCATGGTGAAAGCCCAGCTTTTGGAGGATGTAGTCAACACCAACAGGATCAATTTTTCTCCCAGTCCAGGATATTAATCTAAAAAAGCAATAAATAGAAGACTCAGTCTCAAATATATACATACAGCAAACAGGCAATTGTATATACAAAAAAAATCAATTTTCCCCAGTGTTACTCATGACCAACTTATATCTAACAGGCATTGTTTCAAACTTGATTTAGACAGATAAGCTCAAGATGATCACTGGTACATCCTCTCAAAGGAGGAGGATATTTAAGGAGGTGAAAAACCTGGCTGAAATTGATGAGTTTAAAGTTTACTGTATCCTAATTTAGAAGAGCCTCCAACAGTGCCTTAAATCTGCATAAATTCTAACCCAGAAGTTAATGCACAGCCAAAGAGGCTGCAGCTACTAAAGGTGTTTGTTACCTGAGCGTGGGTTCCAAATGCCAAGTATTGCACATAAACTCCCTCCAGTCAACTGTAGTGTAAGTAATGCTTTCCTCTGCCTCTTTATCAGTGGAGCTGTCCTCAAGGACACCAACAGAATTCTTCTGCCCTGGGCGAGCAGCCAGAATGCGAGGAGGAAAAATTGCTGCAAAGGGGAGAAAGGAAAACACCAGTCAGCCATGAGTAGCTCACTTGGATTCTTTTTGTTCACAGTTTAAATAAAACAAAAGCACAAGTCTGAGCAAGAAGACAATCACCTCATGTTTTCAGATTTTCTGCAGAAGGCCACATATTGCTTAAGAATGAATGTGCCAAATTTGAATGCTGCTACATTAGAAAGGTAGAAAAGTAAACCATTCTGAAATCAGAAAAATGCATGTCTTGAAAGGACTCCACTGATGAAAGGATTGCAATAACAAGAATAAAGCTTTCTGAAAGCTTTAATCTGCCTATACCATTTTATGAAGAGAAAGTTAAACATCAGGTGTCAAAATAGGAGCCTGATTATGATTCAGAGTATTTACTGTCAAATAATCTGACAGCTGCACATTGTCAGACAAGTGTTACTTCATGAACAACAACTCACCTTTCTCTTTTTCTTTTAGATAAGCAGACACCAAGTCATGCAGAAACATGATCAGTTCAGCATCCATGGTCACACAGATGTGGTCTGTAAATTCAGTTACCACACTGCATTCCACCTTTGGTTTAACACTTGTATCTACAGCCAGATAAAAATAGCATCAATACACTTACAAGTGCATACAGTAAATCTAAAAGTACATAGAATTTGAATGCAAATCATTTGAAAATAATACTTTTCATTGAACCAGCAACTCTTGAGAGGAAAGACCACAGTTAACATTTTAATAAATATAAGGAAACCAAGCCTATGAAAACAGCCAGTGTGGCTGAAATGTTCACATTAATTTCTTAGTTATTTTCTACAGCAACCAGTCTCTACACTAGATCTTCACTCTCTCAAAATAACTCCCTCTACATTTCACAACAAAATGTTGTTTCTTCTTGCAAATCTGCAGTTCTCATATTAAATCCTCTTATCAGCACACTACCTTTAATTCCTAATTTGCAAGAAATAGTTTTTCACCACGAAAAAGCAAATGACGTTTTACTGCACCTTGTAACGAAGGTTCTTGGGGCTCTTGAACATGAATAGATTTAAAATCCAGCTGCATCCTTGGCAATGCAAAGATGGTTTCAGTTTCATGGTTGTAACTGGAGCCACCCCTGAAGCCACTTAACAAGCTTGAGCTTTTCACTGTTGTGCTGCTCTCTGGATTGTTGGCATCAACATTCCGTAGCAGGTTCAACTCTGCAGGAACAATGGGAGATGTTAAATTTTGACAAGGCAAAAAAGTTAAGAAAAGTGACTTGTAAAACTGCTGCTGTATGATTATTGAGAAGATTTTCTCTTTTATTCTGCTCCCAAAAGCATGACTAGAAAAGATCAATCAATTTTGTTGTTTATACACTTGAGATGTAGCAGCTTTTCAACAGCTCCATGTGCAAGCAGATCAACCCCCAGACTGAGTGAACCTGACTCTAACCTTCATTCCTCGTGGCTGTCACATAATTGAACCACTCCTTCACACTGGCAACTCCGTGGGGGGGATTTTCATGGCGGCGCCGCGTTATCTTGGTGATGGTGGCCATGGGGCTCTCCAGGGCCCCACAGGGCTTGGTGACCATGGTGTTATGGCCCAAGTGAAAGTCCAGGGTTTGAACAATGTACGTGGAGTGCTCACTGGTACCTGCATTGCAGGTGTGGGAGAGGAAAAAAAAAAAAAAGTAAAAGCAGCTTAGTGAGGGTAGTGGAATTTTCTCTTATTCTCCTACAGGTATTTAATATGAATAATTAGTGCATCAGTGGAATAAAACCTGGTATAAAGCTTGAAAACAACAGATAAATCAAATCCTCAGTAGCTACAAACAATAAAACTTCACAATATTAAGACTAATGTAAGCAATAAGATCACCAAAATTCATCATACAGCTAGGAAGGACTACACAAACACAATTAAAAAGCCAGCCAATCCACTCAGTAGGCTCATTATCAGGGACATACCCAGTACATTTGAAAATGTACTTTATTCCACAGATAAAGCAAATTGTGGTTAAGGTGTGGAGGGAACAGATTATTTTTAGATAAATGGTATATTTTTGGGAAATATTTTTGATTCAGACAAAGAAAATAAATTTTTGATTTATTCTTATGTAATAATTCTTTAAATGAGTTTTTAATAATGTAATTTAGAGGAATGAGTAAACAGTTTAAATTACCATCTTCCAAAACTTTCTGGGCTTCTGTCCAAAATGCAATATTGGGTTCTTCCAGGTGAAATAAGGCCCACGATTTTGAGCGGAAATTAGGTCCATGAAAACAAGCTAGGGTCATATGGTTCCCATGCAGGCTCATGGATCCTCCAAACTGCATCCCATCTTCTGGCAGTGGCATCTGGAACAGGGATATGTGGCACCCAGACACCACCTTCAGAACTCCTGGCCAATGGCGATGATGGGCTGCATCCAACACTGCAGAGCAAACATGAACAACAAACCTCAGGCAAGATGCAGAAAAAAACTGCTGGCATATTTATATTTTTAGTAAAAACTGGAATTCTGAGTGATATTTCCACTGACACTGTCTCCTAGGTAATTTTTGCAATTAAAACATTTTAATTGGGAATCATTATTTTTTGGTAGCACTTACATTGCTCGTGTGAGGTTCTCTCCAAGTTGTTTGCCACCGTCTTGGGAGGGAGATAAGGAACAGGACCCCACGTGGACAGAGCTCGCTTGCTTGTATCAAACTGCTGAGTGAAGAACTCCTGGAGTTTCATTCCTATTTTTATCAGGTCTGGCGTAGTTGACCTTGAAATCATCACTTGGAAGATATCCCATTTCAAGTCCCCATGGACAAATATCTCACTAGATAGTAACAACAGCAAGAAAATTAGTAGTTAATATATTCCCTACTGACAATTAAAAAAGAAAAAAAACAACCAAAACCAAACAATGAACCCTTTGCATTCTAGCAGACACATTTCTGGTTAGCAATATTGGACAGAAGACATTTGACATTATCAAACATCATACATTTCAAGCACAGGTAATATTATTACCTTTTATCAGTCATGCTCGAATCCAGATTATTATACAGATTAATCTTCCACTCATCCTGCAGTTTAAGATCAGCATTACTGAAGATTCCCATTAGGATACTGGATCCCATGTAGTCAACACGTGCTTCAGTAGAACCCATAGTAATTTCAATTTTATGATTGGGCTGTTGGTTTGGGTGCTCTGAAATATGAGCTGAAATAGAACCAAAGCAATAGAGAAATACAGAATTAAAGAGATGAAAATCAGTTTTTCCAGTGATATCACCTTTATTGACTGGAGCACATGCTAACAGCAGGAGGCTTTCCAACTTACCCACCATCTCCAAGGTGTTCACATCTATGGTACCTCCAACAACTCCCCCTCTGGAGTCCAGCTGGGACCTTCCCAAGCCCACAGACATGCTGATTTCCCGATCTCTGCTACTGCCCACAGACAGACGGCCCTGACTTTTCAAACCACTGGTGGTCCACCTAGAACAGAGGTCAAAACAGACAACAACTTTCCAGGTTGCCAAAAGAGAAACTAAAGGTCATCTACTGGAAAGCAGTAAATAAGGTGGTTTAGGCATATGTGACTTCAGGATTAAGCAACTGCAGTATTCAAGAGAGGATTCTCAGTTCAAAACTGCAAAGGGTAGGATTTTAAAGCTAAAAGGCAACAGACTGTTAACAGCCAGTGAGGAAAAGACTGCTTTTTTGCCCCCAAAACACCAGCAAGTGTTAAAACATAGTTGATCATATTTTATACTTACGTAGTATTGCCCATTACATTGCTCATATTCATTTGAACATTTAATTGTTTTAGGTTCATAGCAAACACAACCAGTGTTTCCCATGGTGTTCCTTGCTGGCTGCCAGCTTTATTTGACTTATTAAATGGAGTTGATGTTTTTGAGAGGGTATCTAAACAGAACAAAAAATGGACAAAAATGTAAATTATTCCACATGCTAGGAAAAACTGGCAGAACATATCCATTTTGAATATTACAAAAGGACTGACAAGCACAATATTGATAAAGGGCACAAAACCATGAGAAAAGGTAAGTGAGAACTAGAGGATTTGCAGTATGCATTGCTTTAGCTGTCACAGAAATTGACTCATAGACAGGGAAATTTTATAGAAAACATGCAAACAACTTTCATTCATCCATTTTAGACATTTTCCCTTCTCTAAGCTATTGACTCTCCAGTGCCAGACACTGTGGAAAAGAATATTTTCAAAGCAGTAATGACATACTTCTTTCATACAACTGCTGGAAATACTTGAAAAAAAATATACAAGTCATTATCTACTTACCTCTCTGAGGCACTGAGGAGTCAGACACACTCCTGGATCTTGTGACAGCTGGAGACTTGAGGCTGTGAGATGCTGTCCCAGGTGACATACTGCTGCTGGCACTGTGCTCACTGAAAACATTGGGGGACTGTGCCATGTGAGTGAAGGAAGCAGACTGGCAGGGCTGCTCCCATGTCCTGCAGTATGCTTTCCTTGAGGATTCAGGAGAAAGGTGCTGGCTCACTCCTTCAATTGAATCTGGTGTGCCAGGGCCTGATGCTACTGGAGAAAATGCAGCACAGGAAATACAGAAAAACCATTTCATTTGTGTCTAACCATATCCTCATGTATACTAAGAACTACTAAGAAATAAATGTATTTCATTTAACATAACTCAAAGTTTTCTACTGTTTTTTTAATGTAACATAGAACTACAGAATAGTTTGAGAAGGGGCCTTAAATATCTGGTTCCAACCCTGCCACGGGCAAGATGCTGTTTAGTAGATTGGGTTGCTCAGGGCCCCATCCTACCTGGCCTTGGAATATGCTCTTTAAATTACTATTTTATCACTTCTGTCTAGGATTTCCTACTAGACATCTGAGTGACTGCATATGGAGTCAATCATAATACATTTACATCTATTCAATGATTTAATATGACACAGGCAATAAATGCTTATAAAATGCCTACTCTCTTTGTGTAACAAGTTTTTTTTGTGATAAGCAGCAGTCTCCTACCTGGCAGATTTATTGTCTGATCACCCAGGAAGAGCCTTCTAGCAATGCTTCTCCTGTACCAAGCCCTGGGAAAGGCCAGGATCTCACTGAGGCGGCGCATGTCATATTTGAAAGAAGCAGATCCTATGTCACAGACAGCTGAAAAAGCACATGCACACAGTTGTAAATTCTCAGTAATAACAGGTTTTGGTAACCAAGTCATATTCTCCTTCACCTAATAGTGTTGTCTCTGCTGTCAGGAAAAAACAGTTTTCCTGAGGTGTTGCCATTTCTTCAAGTCCAACCATTAGATACAAATGCATTTCATAAAGACACATGAAATGCATTGTATTTGCATTGTATTTGCATGTGTAGAACCCAAGAATACACATTATGTTGAGTCCTGCTTGTGTTGGATGTGCCTCAGACTCCTCATGGGAGGACTTTAATGGCAAATTAATCACAACCATCCTGGTGTTTTCCCAGTAAGTCAGGATCCCCTGTGCAGGGGCAGAAAATAAGTACACAGATCTTACAAAAAAAAACCACTGCCAAGAGTAAAGTCCATCACTGGAACAGCAGTTCTGTAATTAGCTGGGATTAAAATGAAAGAAGCATTTACCAGATATGTTGATCAATGTGGTGTCTATCTTGCTGGTAGCTTTGCTCACAGACTGACTCTCAAAAAAGGAGGAGCCTCCCGAACGCCTGATCCGTGACAGGCTGACTTTCACAAACTCCAGGTTGATGCTCAGGGAGTCCTTCCGGCCAGTGACCGAAGTGGGCTCCTCATCCACATTCCCTAGAAGGAGGAAGGAAACAGTTTCATCTTGTGTGATCCCTTCAAATCTGCAGTTCAGAAACCCGTGGCACACTTGAATCCCGTTCATCAAAGCAAACAAAACCTCCTTCCGTACCCAAGGCTCCCGATCCAGGGGTCAGCACGGTAACAGCTGATTTTTGTTTTCCAGCTCCGTAGGGGTGGAACACATAAAGGGAGAAGTCAGACATGCAGGCAGTAAAGCTCAGGCCTGAAGAGCTGCTGCTGGAAGTCGTCAGATCTGACTGGCTGCTGCTGTGCCTCGTCCTGCCCAGAGGGCTGCCGAGGCCAGGTGATGAACCTGGGGGCAAAAAATCAGATTTTTAAAGCATTTTCAAACATGAAATAATGCTTAATGTTAACAGCAGTATTAAACAGACCAAATACACTTCAAATTATGCCCTCTATCAGCAATATAGCTTAAATATTCTGAATCAGAGTTAACATTCACACACATATTACCTGGTGCTCCAGATTTACCAGCTGAATTCTTGGAGCCACTCTGTGGAGTACTGCCACCAATGGACACACTTTCTGATGGGTATGTTGTGCCTAAAGTTTCCAGTTCTCCTCGGTTGGAAGAGAAAACAAGATCCAGGGAAGGCAACTTCAGCATACACTCAACTCTGGATACTGGCAAGCAGCTGAACTTGATTTGAGAGGGCTGCCAGGCAGAAAGAAAATAAAGCATTCAGAAGGGACACTTTATTCTTTAGGAAGTTTTTTTATAAGAGTTTTTATTCCTTACAAATGAAATGTAGAACCATGGCTTGTTTAAAAGACAGGGACTAAGGCAGGTTACTACCCTGAATGTTGAGTTAAACCCTCACCTGGACTCGTACATAAACCACCACATCTACAGGGAAGGAGGAATATGCTGATGTTGAGGATGACACCAAGGATGTTGTGGACTCTTCCAAGGGATCTTGTATATCAAACTGTCCCATGTCTTCATCCTGGGAGCTAACAGCTTTTAACAAGTACAAGAACTCATTAGAAAGTGGAATTTGAAGGGGAAAGCAGCTCAATACCAAAAAAGCACAGAGTGCCAGAGTACAACTATGCAACTGACCTGTGTAATTCCTTTCTATGGGTGTGATGGGAATGGTTTCAAGGGCTTTCTCCAGGAAGTCCAGGAGGCAGGGGCTGATCACCATCTCCTCTGGCAGTGACTGGAGTGCAACCCAGGCGTAGAGCTTAGCAGTTTTCACTCCACCACTTCCTTTCCCTTTGGCTGCAACATTGAGAAGATACATTTGCCTAGGGTAATACCACTGAGCAGTAACTGATAAACATTAGAAGGCGCTTAATAACTTATCAAGTTGTGCCCTCTAATTGTCTCTATCATCTGAAGAGATGGAGATTAGGTCTGCTAGAAGAAATGAGGTCATTAAGTTTTCACTTTGCAGAAATAACCATTAGTCTGTAAGGCTTAACTGTAGTCATTCCATTGCTCATGTTCTCAACCAAGCACTCTGTTGTCAACACCTCACTTTTTAGAAAATAGCACTGAAAGCAAACACAGACAGTTCTTGTCCAACTGTCCACTGCAAAGTAACCACAGCTGACTGGAAATGAAAGTGGTATTAGGAAAAATTAATCAACAACTCTGGAAAGAATGTCAGTTTAAATAGAGAAAATACATCAAAAAATTAAAACTGCAAATGGCAAATCCTACTATATTTATGCAAAGAATGACTAAAGATTCTAAAACATGATTTTTGAAAGCTTGGAACTAGCCAGAGTATAAACTAACAAAAAGGTTACTGTCTTGTAAATTTGTGGAAGAGGAATCTTGAATCCATGCTCATTAAAATATTAATATGCACAGAAGATATAAGTACCAGCTCACTTACTGTCTCTATGCAATACAGCTATTAGAATGAATATACATCAATGGAGAAATAGATTTAAAATTCTACAAGACAAAGATAAAAATTAACTACTAAAACAGAGATTAAAAATCCTTTCATTTGTTAAAAAAAGAGAAAACACTGACTTCCCATTCTGTGCAAATTATTCTGTCTCATGTCTCTGACTACATGGTCCTATCTTACTTTTACTGGAAACCAAAGACAACACAACAAGTTGGTCTCCATTCCAGAGGAAGAGTATGATCATAAAAAAGTAGCATAAACAACAATAGATGTGTTTCAAAACCATTCAGGACTAATAAATAGTTATAGAAATAAAATGCATAAAGAAATAAAGCAATTACAAGCCAATCTCCAGTCTTGGGGGGGGCATATACATTATCATACAAGTGCAATTTCCACACCAAATGCAGAGCTTACAGACATTTAACCAGCAAGACTCAAGACCTGGACATCATGTGATAAGAATTAAAGGCAAAGATTAGAAAGAAGATAGAGTAGGGAACAAAAGTGAAGAGAAGTAGCATAAACCACTACATAGCATCTGGCAATCATAAAGAGGATGGCCACCTAAAGGAGTAAGAGCTAATGGTTCAACAGCATGGAGAATTGAGGAAAGTATCCCCATTTCACTGTTCTCTCCCAGCATCTCTGGTGATTTTATAAGGTAAAATCCACAAGCACAACTTCCAGTTATTCATTTTGCTTGGTGATCAAGTTCTGACAAAATTTTGGCTTTGTGTTTAAAGCAGTATTTAAATGCCAAAGGAGAGAAGAGTGAATGTCTCAAATTGGAGATGCAATCTACATGCCTCTGGATCCAACATGAGGTAACAACAGCCTCCTGCTTGAAAACAGGAATCATTGGAGACACAACAAAGCCTGTATTAGAACTCAGCTTACTCCAAATCATGGCTATTTAGAGGCCTTCAATGGGTGAGACATTTACAGATATTTACACTGCTTTCCAACATTCTTTTGTTAAATGAAAACTGGGAGAAGGCAGTGACAGCCCAACACTGGGATATGGTGACTATGACAAAAATGTTACTGAGATTGCTTTGGCAAACAATGTCTGAACATGCAGCTTTATGAACTGCATTCTTGCTTCTGGGGTCAGGTTTCTGCAGCTAAAGTCAAGCCTGGATAAACACAGTGCTCCAGGTAAGGTGCAGCCAGATCTAAAGGCAGTAGATTACACCAAGGAACAATATATCCATGAAAGGTTCAGAAAGTTTGTCTATAAGTACCTGATGGGATGGGTGGGGGTTGGGGAGGAAGTAAGGTGTTAGTCTTGCTGTGGATAGTGCTAGAGAGAGGAGGAGATGTGGCAGTATCTTTCATACCATACAGCTTGGACTCTTTGGAAAGGGTGCGTGGCAAAGAGGATCCTCGAGAAGTGTTTGGTGATTCAGTCTTTAGAGTCTTGGAGTTGTAGTGCAGCTGGAAAGCAAAGCAAGATCAAGTTACTTCACATGAAGAATTCAATTGCTGTACAGCCATTTGGTGCCACTCCTTCCCTCCAAAATTTATTTCTTTTCATTCTTTACAATGTAAGATACATTACATTCCAATTTACATCCTATACACAAAAAGAACTGAAAACTTAGCACACAAAAAAAGAGATAAATTAATAAACTATTAAAAAATTCAACAGAACACAGAGAAACAGAGGAAATTCATTATTTAGGAACACTAAAGCTTGTTTCTCTCTCTGTTACATCACATGCACCCTGTGCCACCTATGCACACCTATGTCTTAATGCGTGGTGGAACTGTTCCACTACTGAACACAGGCATACAGAAACTGGCATTACAAAAACCAAAATACCTCTGAACCCAGGAGTTCACACCTCCTCCATGTGCACAGTAGACTACTACTGAGAACACAGAACATAACAGAAGTTGTAGAGAACGTTCAGTCACTCCTGAATTTGACTAGAAGCAACAGGCAGGACCTGAGGTGTAACTGTTATCCCTGAGTACAGCATGGAATACTGGACATGGTCCTTCCACATTGCAAGACTAGAAAAGCCAAGCTGTATCAAGGGAGGAGCATTTGATTCATGGCATTGCCTCAGCAGAATTACATCAAGTTTTTGTTCAGCAGTGAGAGATTTTTCCCTGTTCTTACTCCATTAGGATTTCAAATCACAAAATACAAGGACTCTTTTGTTGAGACCCGTTCATGCTAGGATATAGAAACAATGATTAAAAAAACAAGGAAATGTACAGTTTGACTGTGTTGGAAAGAAAACATTGTCACTGCCTCCCTGCTGAGTTATCCCTCCATTTTACCTTTACATCCACCCCAGGAATATAAAACACTGTTGTTTCCACATCACTGGATTTTGTCTGTAGAGATGATGGCACTTTCTTGCCAGCAAGTAAGTGAGTAGTAGATGCATAATTAGTCTGAAATTTCTTCTTTTTTGAAGGAGACTCTTGATCCAAACTCCTGGAACTCCGATCATAGCTCCTGAAATAAATATCCTCATGTTATTAAAGTAATTTGCTGTGCCACACTGGGCCAGAACAACTTATGGTGCTGTTATTAAGCAGTGATAATTAATTGCTGGTAATAAACTAACGCACACATTTCCTACCTTCGCAAACTGATGTCATCGTGCTCTTGCTGGAGCATCGTGGGATGCAGCACACACTTCCCACAATCAATTTCAACCCTGATATCGAGCTCAAAGTCAATGTTTCTCTCTGTGGTGGTGCCAGTGACACTCCTGTTGGTGGGTGTTGTTGGCCAGCGCTCGGTGAACAGCTGGTGCACAGCAGCAAAGCCCGTGGCTTTCTTGCGAGAGGTGCTCCTGCACAGGCACAGGTGGGGGGCAGGTATCAGCAGGACATTCACCTCAGCAGGGGCTACAAGGCATTCCCAAACTATGTCCACACTATAGGATCTTATGAAAACATTTTGGGAAAAGGCCTTATCTGATATGCAGCAATAGTAGCACAAAAAACTAAGCTTTCCTTAAACTCTCAATCAAAAAAGGAACAAAAATATACCACACAATCGATTTCATATTTGTAAGTAGCCACATTTTCACATTCAGTTTGTGGAGCTACACCCTGTTCTGTGGTCAAAAGCCTCCCTTTCCAAGCTTTTTTATTCTGTTCCAAGAGTTGAACTTTGTAACAGCTACCTCCTTTTCCAACCAGGATCACTCCTTCCCACACAGTCCCTCTAGTGAACACAACCTCACCTGCCTTCCACACACACATTTGAGTGTATTCACTACTTCATCAGCAACAGAATTTGTAGCTTTAAATTCAATATTTCAAGTTCGAGAGTACTGAAAGCATATTCAGTTATCTTCTTCATTTCTGTGTCGTTCCTCAGGACCATTACTTACGGTGGTTTCCTATAAAAATAGGTCCTCTCCCTTTCATGGTCATCGTCCTTCTCCGAGTCCTCGCTGCTGGAGGATAAGCTGTCATCCCGGCGTCCTTCTTCAGGCTGGAAGGGAATGCCGGGTGAGAAGACAGCTGGAGTTTTGGGTGAACCAAATACCGAGCATGAGCCTTCACTAGCAGATGAGTAATGGGAGGGACCATCAATAGTTACGGACAAAAGGTCCATTTCTGTCTCCTCTGGAAACTGATTGTGAAAAGACAAAAAGATAGTAAATTTCCACAGATTGGATTTCCACAGAGAATGCAGTAGATAGATCTGGAAATAAAGAAGCAGGCCTGCTATGAGAAACTCTCACTTCTGAGTTCCTCATAACACAAGAGAGCAGGTGAAGGAATTGCAGGAGGATTATGAAAAAGAAGGGAATGAAAGCTTGGTGGGAAGACCTTTTGCCATTGCCTAGTGATTGAGCTCAGCCTGGTAGACAAAGATTCATCATGCTCTTACCAATTTAGAAGGACAGGAAACATTGCATTTAAATTTAAGAACTATTTCGAAAGCAAAGGACAGAAGGCAGCCCAAGTGCCCATGACTTGCAGGAAGCGTTAGTGAGGGCACACAGGGCACTAGACAGAATGTACAGCACCACCCTGGCCATCCCAGCCTGAGCATGGAACTGAATGGCCTAAAGGAGCCTCCTGCTTCTCACAGAAATCATGCCACAAGCCATTTTCCAACATTAAATTCTTAAAATGCCTCTGAAAAGCATCTACAAGTGTTAAACACCAGCACTTCCTATGCAGTATCACTGTAGAGCTACACAGTTGTTGTCTGCACATTCAAATTACAGCTCTGATGAACAACAGGCATGATGTCAGCAAAACACATCTTTAAAAAAATGTTCAACATTTGGTACCTCTAAGTGATTAATAGTTTGTTGGTATGCCAGCAAAACCTAAGCTAACTGGGCTTTTACATAGCAACAATAGGCAGGGTAGCTTTTAAATGTGAACATATTTAAATGTGCAAAGCACATTCCCAGGTCATTTCCACCATTCTCTCAAACAGGCATTTATTTCCTGGGAGCATTAAGGAGAGTTAGAAGGGAGAAAAAGTACATTACTGTCTCTTCAGTTTGGTTTTTTTGCTTGCTTGTTTAGTTTTGCCTTTCCTGATTTGTTATGAGTTTTGAGTTTGCTTGATTAATTCTTTTTTAAAGAAAAAGACTATTCTCCCTAACAATGGTTTTGAAAGCAGTTAAAAAACTCCACTTGTTCTCAGGATATTAAGTTTTGGAAAATTCCCTACTTGCTATTATTTGAAAATGTCTTATTCTGCACTAAATATAAGAATTTAAACAGAAATAAGAGTGTGAGAAGTAGTCCTCCCACCTGGTAATTATTTTGTACCAGTGTTGACTGCCATCACATTGGAACACAATGTCACATGTGAAGACACACACTAAAATCAGCCTCCAAAGCACATTTCAAGGCTAGACTTGGTCACTTTACATCAGCCTTGCTCAGTCTTTAAGCAAAAAGTCAGTAATTCATTTTAGAAGAAGTCTACATAAGGGTGCATCAACAATAAATCATGTTCCTCTACTTAGTTTATGTATTTAAATATTTTCAAGCTCGATATACATTCTGTTTAGCTGAGTGCAAAAGAGATGAAATATTGAAAAGCAGCTCCTTATGAGATAAATTAGTTCTCTGGCAAAGAATACTTGTTTCTGCTCAGAAATACCTGAAAATACCCTTCCCCTGGACAGCTGGATTGTTGTGCAATCCCCAAAGCTGTTTGATTCAACTTAATAGAAATGAAAAAATATAGAAATTAAAATAATTACAATAATCTCAACCATGCAAAATAAACATTTTAAACGTGAGAAAGCATACCAAAAAAACAAAAACCCAAACCAATTCAACAATCCATTTCAAACACTGAGAAGGATATACCTGTACAGCTACAGCAAACTAATACCCATTTCCAAAACTCTAAATATATTCAAACACCAAAAAACCTAGGTGATTTTTTGCACACCTCTGGCAAAAATTCCAACAAAATTACTACTGTGTGAGCCTAAGAAATAACTCAGGCCATTTTAAAATATTTTTCTCTCATGAGTCAATTTCTGTGCCAAGAAACCAAAATACAGGTCTTCTAAGAAAATAAGTCTATTTTTCAAAAACACATCTGTAATTTGAGGCAAAGCAGACACAATTCAGGTTTGCCTGGATGTAATTATCTCATGAACTGGTGACCAAATGGCAGAGGAAATACAATTATATGGCATATAAAGTAATTCTTACAGAATCTTGTATGTTGAAGGTTACTCTTGGCCCAGGGGATGCAGCATCCACACGGATATCTGGGAGGTCTTCACTGTCTCCCAGTCGAGAGCTGCAAGCAAAACAAAACCAAAACAGCTTCTTGAGTCGTACTACATGATTTTAGGGTCATACAAACATTTAACTACACAAATACAAGGTCACACTTAGCATTTTTTTAGGGAAGAATATATAAAATCGTAATTGAAGCACTTGGGTATGTGAAAAGGAAAGAGGGGGAGAAAAGAAGGAAGTTGCACATGACTTGGCCAGTACTCTGCTAATGTCTCTGTGCAAGCTTTTCAATCCTGAAGCCAACATGCAGAAATTACAGAAAAATAAGCTATTTGTAATCTGCCACATGGGACAATCATTCACAGAAAAAAGCATCTCCATTTATTCTTCTCATTACAAGAGCCCTTTTAAAAAGCAGATGATTGTAAATCAGGTGTAGAAAACAAGATTATTACACTACACCATTTTTCCTTATATACATTTCTTCAATATATTTTGAAAACGGGATTCTGTAGAAAACCCCAAGTTGTTGTAGAAGTGAAATCTTCTCAGAGGTTTCACAAAAATGAGGAAAAAAAGCTTTTCAGAATATGCCTGCTTTGCAAAATGACCTCTTTCTATCCAGTTCTACCACAAACAGCTGCTGCCTGTGGTAAAAGGACTCTTGAGGCCCAAGTCCAACTTTTCCCCTGTCCCACGTGCTGCTGTGGCAATCACAAATCCCAAATGCCCAGAGGCTCACCTTGTTCTGTCCATTCTCTTCAGAGGTGGCCTCCCTGATGCTGAAATGCTCTTTGATCGGCTGTAGCTGGGTTTGTAGCTCAGACCCCACTTGTCTTTCAAGGAGGCAGCCTAAACCAGAAACAATATGGAAATGCAACAACTGAGAACACAGAGAAAAACTCTGGCAAGCTAAAATGCTACTGCACATGGGAGTGCCAGCAAAGTCCAAGGGTTTTTGGGACACAAGTGCTACAATATTCTCAAAGGAGCCTCATCCTGCTCACCCTCATGCTGGATCTCCGGAGCTTTTTGCGGACATCCCTGCGGATGTCGTTCACAGCCACCGACTCCAGCTGCTGATAGCGCTGAATTTCTTGGTTTATGGTCCCTTCACTTGCACCTAATTTCCTGGAGGTAAAGCATGATTGAGTTACCTTACAGATATTTCCACAATTTCAAAAATCTGTGTTGTAAGAATGCCTTCCCTGGGAATTATCCAATTTTCTCTTCTGTCTCAATACTTATGACCAGTGCCAAATATAGCCATAGAAGTACAAAATCAAACATTTAACCTAAATTCCTAATTTCAGAAAAAATTTCCCACTGAATGGTGACAGCAATCTCATTTTAAGTACAAACAGTAAAACATGTGTCCCTTTTCATTATTGAACACGTAACTACCAACTCCTGTACTCCCATCACAGACAGATCCATTTATAGAAAGTCTGTCTTGGGAAGAAGGGGGAGAAAAGCCCAGACAAGCCCAACAAAGTTTGAAAATACTATTCATAAAATACACAGAAGGTCAGATGAGATTTGTGAAATCTGAACTAATTTTTTCTTAAGGGTTTTCTCAAGCACAGTATAAGGAAGTTGTCAAGTTTCATCTTGAAAACATCATGTACAAGGTGCCAAAAAAAGTCTATTTAAATTATCTTCTTCCTAAGCTTATTACAGTTTCAAAGTAATATATTTTGCTAAAGTAATCAGCATGATGATAAATCAAGATGGAAGTCTGATTTTGAATCAATAGGAAAAGGATTATAAATCAGTCATTAAAATTCAGAGTCAGAAAAATGCAGACAAATCTGACACTTATGGAACAACCCGAGGGATTTGAGAGAGCACTTGCAGATACAGCCTTTGCTTTTGGAATCCTTTTATTTACAAATAAAGGCAACAATATGCACTTAACCCTAACAGTGCCATGAGATGTATGATACAAACATGAAGCAAACCAAACTTACTTTAGGTCATCAATGACTTTTGCTTGCTCATTGAGCTCTCTAATATCAACCAAACGCTTCATAAATTTCCTTCCTCGCTGTTCTCCAGTTTGGATACTGGAAGCTCCCTGCCGCCGGTGATCAACGATCTCCTGTTCAAAATGAACATTTCATTCATGTCCTCATGAAAAACTGGACATCAGAACATTCTGAACAACAGGCAAAGTGAATTTCACACCTTCAAATTTGGACTAGTGCATGCAAAAAAATCAATTCATGTGAACAGGCAGCTGATTGGATTTTTTTTCCAGTGATCCAAAGCCCATGATTCAGTTAGACACACTGTAACTACTACATACATGTCCCCAAGAGCAGGATCTGCCTGCTTTCATATGTGCTCTGCTAGGCTGGAGCAGATCCCGCTTCGCTGAGCCCCAGAGATATTCTACAGGAACAGAGTATCGGTGCCTTGGGGGGCTCAAACCCAGCAGGTGATTTACAATCCGCTGCCCAAATGTGAGCTTGCGTGCCTCTCCACCCAAGGAACCTCCACCTGATTTCTGAACAACAAACAGGAGCATTAGTGGGCTGGGATAATGTTTCCTCAGTCAGCAGGCTAGAGACATTAAGGAACAGCTGTTAAAATGGTTTTGTAGAAAACCAAAAAGTGAGATCAACAGCATACCGAGTAGAAGTAGGTTTTTATAAAGTTTTTTCATGTTAGTAACTTACTCTCCTGTGAAGAAAACCTAGAAGAAAACCACAGCTTTTACAGTTCAGATATCTGAGGTTAGGTACTGTGTCCCCTCCATGTTTTCAAATCCAGATCATTATTTCCACATAAAACCAGTAGAAATATGATCTGCAATTTGTTGCCTTTGAAAGAGGGAGTTAGAAAACCCACACACAGATGTTTCTGATTTGCAACAAGACTTGCATGAGCAAAAAAGACTCGCATGCTGGACTCAAGATTAAGACCTTTCCATTTGACAGAAGACTTTTTCCAATTAGTAGAACTTATTTTGGTGGGTTCACTTACTGCATGGATAGTGGGAGACATGGTGTCAACTTCATCCTCATCTGAAAGGTCAGCTATGTTCACAGAGTTGAGGTCAGCAATGTCATCAATATCTTCCTCTCCTGTCAGTGTTGTGAGGGTGTTGCCCAAAGCATTCAGTCTTTTCCCAATGTTTGGATCCATGTGGACATCAATGCCACACATCTTCCACAACACATTCAGTGTCCAGGTTCCAGCACTACTACTTTCTGTGTTAAAAGAAATAAATCAGTTTAAACAGTTTTTCCTCTTTTAAAAAAATCCCTCATAGTGAATTACCTACCCAGTAGCCAATACAGTGTTTTTCAGTTACAAAGAACTATCTTTTCTGTCCATTCTCAGGAAAACACATTCCACAACTGAAATGCTTAATGAAAATACTTCACAGTATTTCTTAAAAAAGTGATATAACACAGGCAGACCTAATGAAAATACATTCCTTTCAGAGCAAGTAAAGAGCATCTCAAGCTTCAGCTCATACAAATGCAGGCAAGTACACTATTCCAAAACAGAATTTCTAACAGCAAGAAACATAAAGCACGTCTTTCTGCATGTACAAATGCTGACCTATTTATTCAAGTCTTGAACAATGATGCTGCAAGATGTTATGTGTGTTCTGTGTCTAGTGAATATCCTGTCTGCCCAGGATTTTTCTGAGTGCCACTTTTCAGCGTCAAAATACAGCCCTTGCTCTAAGCATGACAACACAAGATACTGGTTTTCTTTCTAGATGGAAGTATGACTAATACAGAGACTGACAGCTACTTCTGAATGCTCTGGAGAAGGTCCAGACTACTTAGACTGCACTGAGAGGGAATTTGGGAAAAAGAGAAGCCTTTTCTGGAAGAGGAAAGAGAGGGATGGCAGCTCACGGTGCAAAGTCTCAGCATGAGGAAGACTGAGCAGTCCCTAGGACAGGAAGCAATGCTGACTGTTATGGCAACTATTGCTGAATCTTCTCCAATCAATTAAACTAAAACACACTTAAAGGACTTAAATTTCATATTCTATGAATGCTTTTCTTTGTAGGACTTGATTAATTAAAACAAGCACATTACCTGCTGCAGCTTGGCCTGTTGTCCTGGAACACACTTCATAGGTTCCATCTGGCACAACACCTACATGGAGCATACAAAGCAAGTCCCTGATTAGGCAGCCAGTAAAAGCTGCTTCAGAGCAGCCCTTCCAATCCCACCCTCAGTCTCCTGCCTGCCATAATTCAAGAATCACAGGAGTTCTAGTTTTATTTCCCATTGAAAGACTTTTCTTACTTAGTAAAGCGAACCTACTTGGTAATATACAAAATTCTACATATATATCATGTATAATACACATATGTATTGAATCAACTTAAAAACCCATAAAAAATCTGGAATTTTCACATTATATAAAAATATTCTATATTAGACTATTAAAATCTTACTGGGATCTTATGTAATTATATAAAAGCAATGCATCCAACTCTTCAAATATCTCTTAGGCAAAGATTAAATTATTACAATTATATATAAAGCAGCAAAGTTTATATTAATAAAGGAAAACAACAACAAAGGAATATAACCTTTTGGATCCATATTATTTTGCTTTCAAAACGCCAAAGTCTTTTCTTTAGGTTTATTGGTAAAGCTCAACTGTTTTTCAAGTCAATGGCAAAGGCAAAAGTGGATTTATATATACATATAAATACTCTTGTCCAGTATGAAATCACCTGCACTTACATGCATTCATGACTAGATCTCCTCTTATTTCTGGTTTCCAGTCATCCCAACTCGTCTCAAAGCCATCGGCAAAGCGGATGCAGAAGTTTTTAAAATGCCCTTTGCTAACTAAAGATTCGGAGGAGCAGGCAGTGATGAGTGTGCTTTCAATAGTCAGGACTAAAGCAGAGCCAGTGTCGAGATCTGCAGAGTGGTTAGACTGGAAAAGAAAATCACAGGGAGAACTTACCGGTCAGTGCAATGTCAAAGTGATTACATTTACTAAATGCCATTTATCTTCCCTAATAACTGCTCCCTGCTCATATCTCCTTGTATTTTTTCCTTCTCTGTAGAGAGTTTCAAAAGCATCACCTCTGCCTATACAACGCCTTGCATTGCCGTTTCCTAAATGCAACATCTACATTATAAATTTATTTGAGCATCTGGAAAAGGAACAGAAATCTATGTTTGATCAAGGGCTATAATCCATATGGCCCCATGACCAGAGAAGACAAGCCAAGGATCAATTCTTTTCCCCAATAAAAATGACACCTGACTTGACTGAACAATGACAAAAAGTACCTTTAATTTTTATGTGATTTTTTTTTTGTGTTTATTTTGATGTGTACAATTATGTACAATCCTAAGTGTACAGATTGATAAATTTCTAGCTCTGAATATGCACATCTATAATTATGTTTAATTTTAATTTTTATTTCCTTTTATAAAATAGACCTTTTTTGAAGCTTATATCACCTGGTTCTCATATATGTACACCACACACAAATTGCTGTTGTAACAGACTTCCAATAGTCATGCTTTTCCTTACCTGGGGTGTGTTTGTGATGGGCAGGCAAATTCCTAAATCATTGACAGTCAGCTGAAGGAACAGGGTGCCAAAAGCCTGTGCAGAGGTTTGCTGGATTCCAGGCAGCATATCCACCACTTCTTTTGTGGCCATGTGAATATCTTTATGCAAAGCCATTCTCTGTTCATTCCAGTTGTCATACGCTGCCTTGTAGTTCAGCCAGAACAGCACAGCTTAATGAGGAAACCAAAAATGCTTAATTGTAATAAAGCCTTTAATTGTACCTTAAGAAAAAAAATGTACATTCACTAAATAAATTCTTTTTGTTCTCCCTTTTTACAGCTCCTCCATTACTTTAAGTCAGAGGATGTATAACAACGGACACACACATGTTCAGGGTGCAGCATTCAGGCTCCTGCTTCAAAGGACAAGATGAACAAACCTGATCATTTACCATCAAAGTTAATGCATTAAAATACAGAAAGTCCTGCTGTTCTCAGCATTATTCATCTGTGAGGATTTACAACAGCAACTTCCTCCAAACCATCTGAAAACTATTCACCTCAACATATGGAATTTTTGATGTTTGATGATAAATTTATCAATCTGTTGGCAGGGAGGAGATCTCCCAAATTTCTCAGCTACTTAACGTGAAATATATAGAATCTTGAATAACCAAACCTTTTGAGGAAAAAAAAAAAAATCTCTCTTCCTCAGTATGAACACAAACTTGTAGCAACTGTCTCTACAGTACCTCTGTCAAAGGCCACGGGCTGGGCAAAAACAATGGGTCTGTTCAGAGTAATGAGCACGGCCTCCCTGTCTGATGAGCCACTGATTTCTTCTCTGAGAGCATTTCTTAATCCAATTCTTGTCTTGAAATAGGCAACTTGATGAAAGTCTGAGCCAGCTTCTTCATAAACCTTAAAACATTCCAAAAAATGGGAAGAGGGAGGAGTTTGCAGCAGGGAAAAGTTCACGGATAGGGAGGGGAAAGAAAAAACCCCAAATTACTGCATTTGACAAAATATAAAATGAAAACAACAAGTTGTGTCCTTCCCTTTTTTCTCCTCTAGCCAAAGCCCCTTTGAGGATTTTCAGTATTCTTGCACTAAGGTCTGATCAGAGCATTATTTTCTTTATTTATCATAAATTGTTAACTAATGTAGCTATTTATAGATCCAGATTCTCTATTGTGACAGTTGATTTACAAGTCTTAAGATTTCTCTTTGTCTGTTTGTTTCTGGGCATCACAAAACACTTTCATATCCTAGAACAAGTGATTCCAGGTAACAGCAGGTTTAAGAGTACAAGAGGTACCACTGTCAAACCAAGACAGACAAACTAGGTCAAAATGTAGGTCTGGCAAAGTTTGGATCTCCTCTGATCTTATTATTTCATTCAAATATTGTAAAAAAATTATATTTATAATCAACAAAAGTTTTGAGTTTAACTCAGCAGAAAGGCTATTACTGTTCTAAAGGGCTAAGAAGTTCTAAGATATTAATGAGAAAAACAGATAAAAACCAGCACTGTGCAACAACCTCTTAGCTTGATTACGTAATTTTTTAATCACACATTATTAAGAATATTACATGCAAAAATTCTGAGCACTAACCTGATGTTTAACAATCTGTCCCAGTGCCAGATTCAAATCCACCTGGCATTTTCCAAACAGTTTGAGGTAGCTGCTACTTCCAGGCATTGCTTTGGTTTGCAGTCTGTTGGAGAGCTCGAGTTCTATCAACCCTGTTTCAAACCTCACAGCTCGCATCGAGGGAGTGGTAGCTGTCACCTGAATTCCCTAATGGATAAGGAAGGTACAAAGTTATGAGCATCTGGTTCAGAGACATGATGAGAAAGGAAAACAGAACCCAACCACTGTTTTGTCATCATAAGATTACCTTAAACTGCAGGCTCAGGGAGTAAAGAAGAATTTTTGGTTTATCTCCATCTGTTGTGCCATCGTGTTCATTCCAAAGAGGTATTGGCTGCTCCCCTCCTGTACACATTAAAAATGCACAGTCACAGTTCTATCAAAGAAAACATTTTAAAACCAATACATATAAAAAGGTGACCATGAATTAAGTCTCATTTTAAATAGTAACCAGTTGAAGATTTATAAAAACAAGTGAGGACTGGAGACATCAGTGCAGATTCAGTTTCTGACGTACAATTAATATCTCTCCACTAAGCATGGAAGAACAGAGGCATGTTCCTCCCTCCTGGGAAATTTTCCACAGGAGGTCTCAAAGCCTGAAAGGAGTAACACCTGCTTTTCAAAAAAGATGCTTCCTGTCCCCTGCACCAGTGTATCTCCTAGTTATCTGACACCACAAGTTTAACACTTGACCAAATACTATGCAAATTCCATGAAAATGAGGAATTGAAATTATATCAGCATTTTTCCACGAGAGGAGGAAAGAGTATTCTGCAATTTTTTTATTTTTGGGTTTAATTCCTCATCCTGGCACATTTCATTCCAAGTTATGGACCCTTGAAGAAGCAATCCTGGTTTTAATTCTCCTTGATATTTATCTACACTCCAACTTAGTTTATAGGAAGGGCTTGCTGCTGGAAAAGGCTAAGCCATTAATTCCCTCCAAATATGCCAATTGATCTAATTACAGTTATTTGGTGGTAAGGACAAGCAGTTGAATCATGGATTCAAAAAAAACCCAAAACAACAATAAATTTTTATCACTCCATTTTGTATCTGGATAATTTTCTTTTAATCAACACTGCCTTCAATTTCCAGATGCAATTATTATGGACTGCTCTGTTCATTAACTAGCTCTCAATCTGTGCAACTTCACCTTCAGTAATTGGTACTTACACAGTTTTTATATAAGGATAATAGGCAAACAATACTTTAGTGCAACACAAACAGTAATTAGAAAAAATACTGCAGCACATCACACTAATTGGTATTTTCAAGCCATTTAAAAAATTACTTGGCTCCAAGCCAGAGGGACCAAGCCAATTTCTGTCCCCATTGTTCTGCACTGAGCATCCAGAGCCATGGATTGCTGACCTGACCACGTCCCTGCTGAATTACTCCAATATGGAAGGCAACAGCCACATTTCAAAAACCATCAGGCTGCTACATGCAATACAAATTTACAGTCTGGAAAAGCAGAGAACCAGCACTGGTAATAAATTCCTCACATAAAAATGCAGGGCAGATTGAAAGGCAGGGTCTAAGAAATGCTGTAAAAGCTAATACAGGTTTCCTGGTTCAGCACTGTATGCTCCTCCACAAAAAAATGTTCTAATAGAATATAATGACAGCTGTCAGAAGATTTATTCTTTCCCCAAGCATTTTCTTACTAGCCAATACTAATATATTCTGGCTGGAACAAGTATCAGGGTGCTTCTTGTTAGCCTTCAGGGAAGTGGGCATTTTCCATTTTCTCCACTGCATTTTCTAACTGCCTCGAGGGCATACCATGTGGACCTGCACCATTCTTTTATTGCATGTGTATAGCTGAATATATATATATATACACACACAAAGGGACATGAAAGAAGGTATAGATGGATGCACAGACACTCTTTTTACTTAGTTAACACTTCTTATTCTTTCTTTCTTCATGATGTTTCCAGCTATTGATGAATCTTACTAAACTAAAAGTTAGCCTTTTAGGATAACTCAAAAAAACATTCATATCAAAGTGACTACAGAAAGTAACCCAGCCAAGGTCACACCATGGAGACGCACAGAGGCTGATGTCCAGAATACCAAACAATCCTGCTTCCCAATAAAAGTCCTGCTTATGATAGACCTAGAATAATTTCCAGAGCCTCTGTTATCATTTCAAAGTCCAGCTCCACCTCCTGCTGCTGCTTGCAGTGCTAGAGGTGAAATGAGGGTGTCTGTGAAATTAATGAGCTGATCCTGACTGAGAGCTACATCAGGTTGCCATCAAACAAAGTTTGAGGATCTTATTTAAAGCAGCTTTTAAGTGTTCCATTTACCTGAAACCTTCTGTATGACCTCATTTACTTCCTTCATGAACACTTTTTGCACAAATACTAAATGGTTTAAAAGGTCAGTCGTGAGATTATGTTCAAAGGAGCCAACCTGTAGAAATAGAAAATTTGAGAAAAAACCTTAGTTTTAAAGACAGTGGATTTTTAGGTTTGTTTTTTTTTTAGCTGCCAACATCAGAATTCTGAATTACAAACATGCCAGATTATTTTTCTAACTAAAAAATTAGTTAGTAGGAATGCCCTGCTTTTCCCCAGCAGATGTTTCTTTTAAGAGCATCCCTTTTTTTTCTGAAAAAATTAACTATGGAAATTGACACACAAGTAGAACTTCCAAATAGAACATTCTGTGTCGAGCAGAAGATTTTATATCATTAAGGTTCTATGTCGTGTCATTATTCCATTTATGGAGCTGTCTAATGACAAAAAAAATATCAGCTATAAAACAATAAAAAAATCTTCTAGTTTTTCACTGTTTGGATCCAACTTGTAAACCTGAGAGTTCTGGAGGAGCCAGATTGTTTAAAAAAATGTGAAGATGCACAGAGAGAATCATAACAGAAGGAAAATAAGTTATTAAAGATGCCTTCAAGCCCTACCTCAGCCACGCAGCGCAGGTAGTTGCCCTGCAGGTAGTAGCCCTGCTTGGCAGGGAGCTCATCAATGCTCCAGATCTGGTCAGAGTAAGTGTCATGCTCTTCCATGACATATTTCCCTGACATGGTGACAGGAGGCAGGTTGAGACTGGCCGAAGGAGGAATGGTTGACATGTCAGTGGCAGAAACTTTTGAAGTGAAGCGCAGCCTGTGGTTTGGAAGCTCAAAATTAAATCTGGTTTGGGCACCTGTAAAATGAAGCCGAGGAAAGAAAAGGTATGAACTGGCAAAAGAATCTCTCATTTATCCTTACATTTAAGAACAGTTCTGGAACAAGAGAAAAAAATTAAAATGGTTAAAATGTTGCTGGAGTTCAGAGACCCAAAGAACTATAAATATGCACCCACATGCTTCAGGGTTGTCTCAATTTCTAAAGAAAATGAAGACTCCATAGTAATAAGGGGGAAGTCATACAAACCACCTTGTGAATACTGAGGCCTTACAAGACTATTCTAAACTAGCATTACAAATTAAAATTTAAGTAATCAAGGATCATAACCTGATTTTGGCAGTTAGAGGGAAGCTTCCTGGGAGGATGCTATATATGAATGTGTACATATCTTCATGTGCTTTTGCATTCTGCCTCTGGGAACTGTGTAACAATCACAGTGAAAATTCTCTATATGGGCCCACCTGGCTGAAGCCCATGTTAAAAAAAAAAGAGGCTGATGGCAAAAGATTCAAAGCTCTAGCTGTAAGTCAACAGAAACACTGAGTGCTTGTAGATGCTTATAGGAAGGCCAAACTGTCACCTGTCATTCCATGACTCCTCATTCTTCCCATCTTGTATTCTGCCTTCAGGGAGGGCAGGAGCGCTGCTCCAATAGCAATCCCATCTATCATGGCACTGAACTTCAGCACTATGGGCTTCTTCTCCAAGCCTTCTGGCAGCTGTGGGAACTCATTTGTTTCAACTGGCGTCTGATTGATGCTCGTTGGAGTCTTCTCAGAGGGCAGAGGAGTGGCCACATCCTCTTTTGCTGGCTGGGGCCTGCGGACCAAGACAAAAAGCAGGAAATCCTTGCTGTTAACCTGCCCAGGCACCTGAGGTGACAAACCCTGGCAAGGGGAGGGGTCTGGGAGCACTCACGCGGTGGAGGGCTGGCGGATGAGGTCGGAGATCTGCTTGGAGAGCTGGTGGGAGCTGCGCACCATCATGCTGTGCAGCGTGGCCGGGTGCTGCGGGATGTTGATGCTGATGGCGCCCACCTTGACCACAGCCGCGTTGTTGGTTTTCAGCCCCCTCTGGGCGCTGTACAGGGCCTGGGATTTGGCAATGCTGCACTTCACCACAGTTCTGGCAGCAAAAGGGAGTTTTTAAGTGTTAGCTGAATTTTGCAGTAATACTGTTTGTCAACTACACCCACATCCCTTTTTCTTTCACTTGACACACAGATGCACTACATGCCACAAACAACTACACTACTCTTAAGAGAACTACATGTCATGCATGCCAAAAAATATCTATTCAAAACTCCTATCCTTGCTTCAACTGAGGTCATTTCAGTCCATACACACCAGGCTGCACATAGACAAACAAATTTCCACGCACAGAAATTAAAAAAAGAGCCTTCCATTTCAACTCCTGTTCAGGAATAATCTTGAATAATCCTTTTAGTAAAAACTCAGATTTGAGTTTTGCATCCAAATAGGTCATTGGAGGAAATACTTAACAGTAAATACACAGCATGTGATTCATAAGTTTGTGCATTATACTGATGTTTAATTCAAACATATTATTCCAAAATACATTATCTAAACTTGACTTTAATATTGAAGAGGATATAGTTCACAATAGTTACCCAAGATAAAAAGATAACTGCACTAAGCTGACAGTTTTTGATGTCATAACAGAATTTTGGCAGAGCAGAATTCACTAAACTCCTATTAGAAATATACTGGGGTAACACATTAATGTTTCTATGGTCAATTCCTGGAGGGTGACCCAATGGAAGTACATTATGCAGCCAACACAGAATTACAGCCTCAAAGAGAAGGACATGTAGTTGTCAAGATGCAATACATCAGCTAAAATGGCTGAAAAATAGACTATAAAATTGAATAAAATAGACTATAGACTTGTAAAATAGACAATATAAAACACATAAAAACATTCAATGCAAGTTTCTCAAACACTATATTTGAAGGGGTATAGCTAAAACACTTTTTGTATCATATTTAAATTGTTTATAGACAGTTTGGTCTCATGGTGGAAGATTCATTATTCTATGAACTCCACTCTCTAAGTAATGTTTCTTCTTACCCTTATGCTAAAATATCAGCAAGCCCAAAGTAACCCAGATGTGGAAATACAAACCAAAACAAAAAAAGACATCACCCTTCTGCTTATAATCAAGAAATACACAGCACTGTAAGGCAACCACTGGCCTATCAACAGCAAAATAATTGCCTCAAGTTCAAGGAGCACTCAGATTTTCACAGCTATGCAAGAGATGCAAGTGACCTAAAGCAGTTCAGAATTAATATTTTAGAGCAGACTGTCAAGTAAAAATGATTTCAAAATATGTGATGAAGGAAGAAACAATTCACAACAATTTTCAGAAAAGCATTACACAAATAAACATTACTTAAGAAAAAGCCAGAATTGCTTTAATCCACTACTTTGGAAGAAAACCATTATTTTTCTTGATATTTGCTCCTTTCCCACTCTCTTCGTGCTACCATTCTGACTCAACTGTTGTGAAGCCAGTCAAGAACACACTTCCATCTCCATCTATATACACAAAATACTACTGCATTCAAACCATTTTAAACATTTCCTTAATTAAAAAATATATTACACCAGTATGGCTGTTGCAAGAGAAAAAAAAAACGCAGCAAAATTAACTGTGATTTTCTCCATATTTCATGCAACAAAGTAATTTCATTGCTGCTTGCCTACAAAAACCCTACTTCCATGACAAGAATGTGGAACAACTGTCTGGCTACCCATTTATTATTGAAGATCTACAGTTTGTTTACCTACAGTGACATGCCTGTAACACACCTGGTTCTATCTCATTAAAATCATTAATTATTTAACTTATATACCAGTAATGCTTCCAGAAAGAATTCTATATTCTCACATCAATACTATAAATGGTCACTCTCCAGACAAATTAGTGACAAAAAGTCTTTGTCCCACTGCAGAACTGACTACAAGGCCAGTACACAACAGATTTTTGCAATGTTGTACCAAGTATGTGGGGGGAAAAAAGTCAGCAGGAGGCCAGTAACACACCGGGACTACTGCACTGAGTCACCTGTGTGTAAGTAATGGGATCCTTCCCTTAATTCCAGCCATAAGGAATTGACTTTCTAAGCCAGAGGCTGGATCATGACTCACTACCAGACCTATCCAACATGGATTTATCCAATCCTTTTAATCATTTATACTTTTGTTGACCACATCATATAGCAGCCAATTCAACAACTCAGTGATGCACTGGTTTAATGCTGCTACCAG
>NW_005054435.1:953430-1012573 GCF_000277835.1 Geospiza fortis | reverse complement strand
TAGTTTTCAGTCCACCACCTCTCCTTCCAGAGCTATAAGGACATTTTAAAGTTAATCCTGCATTACCACAACACTGAATAGACAGACACAGATCTTCAACATACCTGGGAGTTAAACCAGCACACAGGAAAATAAAGACAAAAAGGAACAGCCCTGTTCATGATGGCACCACAACTATCATTTCAAGCACAGCAGTTCCAAAGCAAATCTCACCTCTGTGTTCCCTAACATTTATCAACACTATTCCAGCTCATTGAAATAAGTACAGGAGCAGATCTAAAGAACTTAAGGGCCACTAAAACCATTCCAACATTACAGTAGTGAGTGCAGTGCAATAGCAGTCCCTCAAACTGTATTGCTAACATTGACAATGACTTGTTTTAGGCAGATATTTAGCAGGTTTCATTAAAAAAGCTTATCTAGGTAATACTAGAGGATGAACCAAGATGTATTCAAGCATCATCTGCCTCCACAATCACACAGAGTAGGAAAGCAGCCATTATCTACACAACACAGAGTTAATTGCAAGACTATTAAACATAATAATATGACATACAGAAACTCTTGTTTGGCTGTGCTTGTAGGAGATGTAGGAAAATCCTCCAGTCTACAGATGAAGATTGAAGAGAAAGCAAGAAAAACAAAAACAAAGCAAATAAAGAATAAACAGTCATGCAAAATTAGTCAGTTAATTATTTGTAACCCACAATATGACACTTATTTTCAAAATTACCACGGTGAAGGTTTTGGTTTTGCTCATGTTTGTTCTTTGATCTTGCTGTTTTTAAGATTTATCATTATTTCCCCCCTTTCCTTTTGTACCCTCCCAATATGTTCATGGCTGTTAGACTGGAACTTTTATTTATCCTTCTGAAACAAGCTTACTGGAAGCAATTTAGCTGAGGAAATTATAAAACTCTGTAGGTTTTAATTTCTATGTAGCATCCTGCAAACTACCCAGGAATTAAAAGGAGAGAGAAACTCAAGTGACATTGTTTAGCTCCTTTCTACAAGAGTCATGTTCTAAGACCAGTACACATACTGAGGGTTACCCAGCTAACACCCAAATTGTGTGAGGGTGATCTGTGCTACAAAGAATTGTGGTTCAGCTCATTCTGCAACTCAAACAGAAAGAGATGCAGCTGGGAACAAATTAAAATAATGCATGGCCTTTTTGAGTCTGTGAACCTGGCAGAAATGAAAAAGCCAGAACAATGTGGATGCTGAGCAAGTGATTCATGATGTTCATGCACAGGAAGTGGTTCTCCTCCCCTGCCCTGCCACGTTGTGTCAACTACATAAAGGCTGGAGAAGGGATATTAGAACGATAAAACTAACATGAGAGAACAAAGAATGATGCATCATGAGAGTTGAAAAATACATCTATTAAAGAGACACTATAGCTCTTAAACAGGAATAATTACCATCAGAAGATTAACTACTCCCCACAAATCTCATATGATTTGAACCTACAAGTTTCAACAAGCAATTAGAAGCACAAGAGAAATAATATAACTCATAACACTTCTATGAATTTGAACAATTTTAAATGGTAGACTTCATACTTACTGGATATTTGGGGTAATTCCCTCCAGCAGGACGATATTGACACCTCCTATGTGAGCAGTGGCACATGTCTCAGTCATCTTTTGGTGTAGCACATCTTCAGGAAAAAAAAATGTATTTAACAGCATTTCAGTCAGTACAATACTTCAGGTGTGCTTACTGCTTTTAAAAATATTGCAGCAGGAAAATAACTGAAAAATTACAGCTTTAGCAGTCACAGTAAGTGATGTCAAATATAAAATGTGATAAGAGGAAAGCTTTTGAAAATGAGTGACTGTCTTCAAAGATAATTTCCTCCATGGCACTTGCTGCAAAGCTTGCAGCATCCTTTTATAATCCTTCAGCATCCTAATAATAATTTTTTAAAAGCACTTGTTGAATATTATTATATTACACACACACACACATACTGCACACGCACATGTAAAGCTGCCAGGGAATTATTTAGAGAATGCTTTTAGCTGATCCCACCTTTCATTTTCTCTTTCAGGGTGAAGCTGCCATGGATCCTCTTCAGCTCAGATTCCATGGTGAGGCCACCAATGTCGGCCTCCAGGTGGGTTCTGTTCACCATCCCTATGCCGAAGACGATGAGGGTGACGTGCTGCGGCTCCGAGGTCACCAGGCTGCGCTTGCGCCCGTTGTCCTGCTCGTTCTCAAACACCACCCTGCAGGCCGGCTCCGTGGGGCTGCGCACACCTGCACAGACAGCAGCAGCTCCTTAGGGCTCCATTTGGGATAAATCCTTGGCATGTGCCATTTATAGGTCTATTTCAAACTGAGGATCACAGATCTTTCATGTCAAGAAAACTCTTCAGGAAAATTATCTGTGCTTCACTCACTCCACCCCAATATCACTGCAACTGAACTGAATCCAAGACACCATGAAGACAATAATGAGCAATGTGGTTTCATTATTATTCACAGATGTGCTCTTATGAACCTTATATAAATATTTGTAATGATCTGATTTTGTTATACCAGAAAAATGCCCTGACAGTTTCCAAGTGCCCTGTTAATTTTTTGATCATTGCACAGGCAGAGATTCTTATAATTCATCTTTTTGGATGAACAAGTTTTCCTTTTCAACATTCAGGAGGCTAAAAACAATGTAAGAATTTACACTTTGTGCAGATCTTGTAATTGTGGATATGATATTCTGTGCATGAAAGACACTGGTATCTGTTTAATACCAGTTCCCATCTGACACTTTCTCAGAAGTTTTTTGTTCTTTAGCTAAAAGAAGTCCAAGGAAAATATGGCAATAGAGCAACTATACCATCACCTGCATATTCACAGCAACCTAAGTTCAGCAACAAAGAGAATGATGCTAAAGTCAGCTCTCAGATTTGCTGTTCTGTATTGAAATACATTGGAAATAGCAATAACCACACCAGATCTACAAGTTTTAAATGGTGAAAATATGACCCAAACACTTGTAATCTTTGTGGGACTTGACCAAAATCACTATTTCACCTTTCCTTCTCTCACAGCAAGATTCACAAATTTTTTTTTTTTACTGTCAGTCATTCTCAAGGCAGAGATTAATTCCCTCAGGATGGCTTACGTACATGCTTGCATATTCCCACAGAATGATAATATGCAGCATTTCCATACTCCTTTGAACACAAAACAGCACTTCAGGAGGAACAAACTCAATCCACACTATGCAATTAGTGAGAAAAGTTAAGCTTTCCTTTTGTACGTCATCTTGGTGAACTAATCAAAAGCTCACCTCTGTCCTCATCACTTGCCCCTCTGATCCAAGTTAGAGGGGTGGGCAGTTCAGAAAACACCTCATGAGCAAGCTTCAGAAAGCACCATTTAAGCAAAAACACACACACTCGGTTATTTGGGTTCATGAACCACTTTACCTGTTGGTCCAAAGGTTTCAGAAGACTTTTCTAAGATGCCAGTGGGATCAGAAATGAGTGAATAGAAGTTCAGTAGCTTATACATATTTTGCCAGCACTCCGCAGAGGGCTCGCTCTGTTCCGACACAGTAATGGAGTCAGAGTCATCCATATGGATCGTCACGTGGTCAACCACATCTTTGGAGCCTTTCCTGGACACTTTGGACGTCCTTCGCTCTGACCTCCCCAGGGAATTCTTGTTGCGAGCCTCCTTCTTGTTGTTGTCATTGTTTGTCCTCTTGTTCTTGGTGTTGTTCACCCTGGTGCCCCCGTTGAGGCTGCCCCGGGAGCTGCGGCTGAAATCCGAGGAGCGGAAGTCGCGGTGCTTGCGGGTTTTGAAGGTGGGCGTCGGGGAGGCCGAGCCAGCCGTGTACCTGCTCAGCTTGATGTCCGTCTGCGTGGCCTTGATGTCGTCGATCATGGTGCTGAACTGGTGGATGAGCCGCACCAGGGCCATGTCCACGTGCTGGCTGATGGACTGGCAGGAGATGGTGAAGTTGCAGTGGAAGGTGTTGTAGTAGCGCTTGTTCAAGTCGTGGAAGGAAAGCGCGTTGGTGGAGTTGTGAGGGGTGCACATGGACTTCTCCATCACCACGGCGCTAATGCTGAAAGTCTCCAACATCAAAGCTGGTTTGAATTCCAGAGGAGGGAGATTGACAGCTCCTTGCCTAAGGAAAGGAAAGGCACAAGTTACCACTGTGCTGCTTTTTATGAGAGTGAGAGTCAAATATGCTTTTTACACAGCTTACATCTAATTTACTGAACCCAGCCTTTTATTTCCCTTAGGATATCACCTTTTTACCACAGTTCTAAATATGATAAAATGAACTTTTACAGTTTCATACTGTGTGCTACTAACATAGAAATCATCTAGTTCTATGAAACCTGGTTTGGCATGCAGTCATTCCATTGCATCCTAAAGCTTTGCCCAAAATTGGTCTGGGGGAAGATTAAGCATTTTCACAAGAATTCACATCATTATTATTTACAGGATTAATTATCAAACACCATTTCAGAGCCACTCAAATTCCCCCCCACTATTATTTCCACCAGCTCTCCCCCTTCCCCAATCTCCAATTTTCAAAAGCACCTAAGATTCAAATAGTTACAATTCCCAAATTATTCCGTAGGAGGATTTAAAAAAATATTTTAACAGGAAGACAGAACAAAAGATTAGAAGAATAAAGGGCTGCTCTTTATCCTATGAAAGCACTTTGGAAACCTGTCACCACATGAAAAGCCTCATTTCTGCTCTTTAGCCAGTACACATGTTTTTAAATTTCTCATCATACCTTCGGGCTCGCTTGCTTTTCCTCTCCTTTGCTGTGTCTGAATCAACAATATCTGCTCTGAGGCAGTCCAGAGTTCCTGAGAAGGAGAGGTACTCTCCAAAGTACATCCTGTAGCACAGGGGCATCGCATCCTGCGACTGAATCCCCGTGTAACTTAGCAGAGGTTTGAAAACAACCTACAAAACAAAACCCACCCATTTAGTTACTGAAGACCTTGATCATTTCCACACTCCTGCTCACCATCTGGTGATGTGCAACCCCAGTTACCTGTGCATCTGCCAGCTGGACAGCAGGAAAGCCCTGGTTGCCCTCTTCTACTCCTGCAATGTCATCCTGGCTGGTGCTGTGCTGCGAGTGGGTGCCATCCAGGGTGTTCTGGTCGCTGGACAGAACTGTGTTGAAGTCTGAAGCAGAGGGGATGGTAGGAAGATTGGGTGCCACACCTGGAAAATAAATACCCATGGAACACTAACACCACAGCAAATCTTACCACCACTGACTTGATAAATTCAGCAAGATTATTTACACAGATAAACGAGCCACAGCAAGGGCTGTAACCTCACAAAGGTGGCATTCAGGATAAAGAAACAGCCTGATATTGCTGGAACAGGTAGACATTGTCCAATTCAAATTTGGAAAGACTCTTTCTGCAGAGAAATACATTCCAGTTTACAAAGGAACCACAATAGTTCAATATGCACAGCAATATGTACAGCACGATGATGTTTGTAGGATGAGACTGTTGTTTCAATATTAAAAACAAACTAAAACAACTTCTTATTGCCTAAGATGAATATAGCACAGTTGAAGGAGCGTTAACAGAAAAAAGATTCCCGTGTAGTGTTAGTGAAAAAGAAAATTAAGACACACATTGAAAACTCTGAATGATGACAGGCCAAGAAGAAAAATAAATGAGCTGCAATAAATTATTACACCTGGTTCTTTAATACAGCTATGACTTTGAGAAATATATTTTTTCTTTATTCCCTTACACAAGTTAACCCATTCCTAAGTTACTTCCAAAACACATTTAGTCTCAAAACTGAACTGAGAAAGAGCAAGGATTCCAATGCACAATCACAAAATAAGCATATGCAAATAAAATCAAAAACAGCCAACAAAATGAAGGAACTCGGCAACAGAAGATGATTTTATGGTTTAAGTTTTGGCAGCTACACATTGCTTTGGCAGCTACACTGACAGCTCCAAAAGCAAAAAAAAGCTAAATTTTTGGAAGTAGGGTGAGGCAAAAGAAAACATCAGTTTTGCTTAAATCCCATCTTTTCATTTTCCAGGTTACTGCAAAGTCCCACAAGTAATACTTTGAACCACGTAAGTCCTGTTGATCATAAATCACTCCCTGAATTACTTTCAGTCAGAAAGTGGCAAACACAGGCACAGCCAACCCAGAACCACCTGGAACTCAGCTGCAAATTAGCAATACCTGTTGGAAGGCTGTTGTGCCCAGATTTGGTGGCTGGGCTTTCCTGCACGACGCTTCCCCTGTTGCCCACGGCGTTGGACATCCAGTTATAGAAACTCACAGAGGAGGGCTCAGATAGCAAAGGGTGCTCAGACAACATGTCTGTGGCCACAGTGTTTCCTGTGCAGGTAAAGCAGAAACTTCAGCATTTCTTGCATCCAAGTCAGCAAAAACAAGGAACATGGCACAATTTCACTGCCAACATCTATAAACTATAAAAATAAACCTAATTCTACAGGTTTATTCCACTAAATTATGTGTCAAACAGCACTACCACAGAAGTTACAAGTGGCACTGATGGATGTTGCACTACACATGGCTTTGCATTTGCTCATCTCTACCATTAATTAGAGGAAAGGATTCATGAAGAAACCAAAATACCTTTTTTTCTGAACAATATTTCAGTCCCTGACAGCAAAGGAGAGAGATTTTAGAGAAAATACAGTATCAAATACAGTATGTCATTTACATATAAAGAAAATACACTAACAATACACTCTGAAAAATAATACCGAGCATAAACACTTCAATGCTTCGAGCTTCTAAAATATTCATTGAAAATTAACATTTTCATAAACCATTACTAAAAATCTTCAATTTATCATATGCAAACTACGTTACTGAAATATTAGTTTCAGCTCTCTTTTTGACCTACCTACAAGGTCAAGAAAAAACAAATGCAAAATGGTTATTTCCTTATTCATTCAAAAGGACTCAAAAATTATGCTACATCATACCTGTTTATGCTACATCATACTTTTTTACACTACATCCTACCTGTTCTTGTTAAAGAACTACTTTTAACTGCAGTTGAACTTCTTTGAGGAGTCCCTTCCAAAAGATTGTGCAGGCTAGGAAAGCTCCCAGTGAGATAGCTGAGCAGACTTTCCTTCCTTGGACTTTCCCTGACTCCCATTCCAGAGCGGCCGACATGCACTGGTGAATCTGTAGCTGTATCTCCACTGGTGTAACTCAGGGAATGATATGGATGGATGCCCTGTGAGCAGAAAACAAAGAATTGAATGAAGTACTGTGGAAACAGCAAAAACAAAATAATATTTGGTCTGAATATAAGGTTGGAGCACAATTCTAGTACAAGTTACTGGAGAGCTTTGCCAGTCTTTGATTTTGTACCATGACAGTTAAATCCTTGTTTGTGCTGCCATAAATAAAAGGTCAAAGGCTGCAAAGGTTAGGGCACATCCTTAAATGATGCACAGGAAGTTAATTGGCAAGAAAACAAAGAACAGATGAAGAATACGGACCAACTGGTGGAGCATCCCTTTTGCAAGGTCAGGAGCACACCTTCCATGTGCTATAGTAACTTTTTGGAGGCATTTACCCATCTGCAGCTACAGAACTGCTCCTGAACAGGCCAGCTAGACCCCCCTTTGCCCTGGTGCCCAGCCCAGTGCACTCACCTTGATTTTCAGCACAGAATCACTGTGGGTGTGAGTCTTGGACAGCTTCCTCATGATCTCAGCACCGGTGACAGGCCCAGAGGAGGCGCTGGCAGGGGGCGGGCGGTTGGCCGTTCCTTCCAGCAGCATCGTGTGCTCGCTCACAGTGGCTGCACCAAGCAAACACTTGTCCTCATTTAGATAATCTTGGTTCTCCAAATCTATCTAGCATCAGGCACATTTATCTACAAGCAGTCATGAACTTCCAGTGCTGGCACACACCTACACAGTGCTGTCTGATTCACAGACAAATAAGAACACCTCAGACAGGGGTGTGCTGGATTTTGTTCAATAATCCAAGTGTTTCTGCTTAATCAAAACAGGTATTTGAGAGAAGGGGTAAAAATTTCCTTTATACTGTATGATTACATACAAGTTTTTCACACAAATATCTATCTTTGCTTTCTTAAAACTGCTAACTGCTGCCTGCCTTTTATTTGAAAGGTAGCAAATAATTAAATTGATTGATTTTGGGCAAGAAGAAACAAGAGAAAAGGTGTGAAGAAAGAGAGGTCTCCTGTTTTGTTTTTCCCTGAACAAGCACTAGTTATTGTAATATGATAATTATCATTGTTACCAGCAGCTTCAGAATGAAGGTGATGTAAAAAGAGAAGCTTGATAATTCTAAGGAGACTATAATGTATCAAGCATTAAAAGTAAAGAAGATAGAAATGTCTGAGAGGAGCTGCTTGCCCCTGTGAATTTTTATGGGGACAACAACATGAAAATACCTGCATCAAATTCAAACTCTGCTCCATCAGCACTCGTGTCACTCTGCAGGCCCCCTCCATTGTCCAATCCAAGGCCATCCTCATGCTCGTGGCTGGCATTTGGCTGCAGTTTCATTGGCTGGGTTGGTCTGTGCAAGCTGACTCCTTTAAAGGCTGGGGTGACCACAATGAACTTCATCCACTGCCTTGCTAAGGCAACCAGACCTTTCTTTAAGGTCACTAAGGCAGGAAGACCATCACTCTTTAAATAAAAAAAAAATATATATATATTAAAAATTCATATAACAGCATTTTGAAGTAAACTGGAGGGGAGAAAAAGTCAAAGCTCTCTTAAATCTCTATACTTAAGACGCTTATGACAAACATGCTGGCACCATAACACATCAAGCAAGAAGCCAAGGAGCTGACAGATAAAAAATTACAGCTTCATTGAACACAGTAAATACATTTATCTACATGACCTGAGGATCTAGCCCACGGGGCCAAAAATAAACAACAGGAAGCAGGTTTGTTAAATACGAAGCTAAAAGCACTTGAGTAATTATCAGGCTCTGAGCTACGGGCTAAGATTCATAGCAACTCTGTACAAACAGAACTGAAATTAAAGAGATTGTTCTTTCAATTGTTCATAAGCAGTGAATTAGGAACATAAATTTGAGGCCAAATATAGGGATTGTTTTGATTACATCACTGAATTGTCCTAAAGAAAACAAAAGCTTGGCATTTTGACCACTAGTCAAATTGTGCTATTTGTGCCACAAACTGTGCTACTCCTGATCACTGTCTCTCAGCTGAATATGCTGAAAACCAAAGTGTTTAAATCTGACAGCTGTGGAATTGGATTATGAAAATGACACAAAATCAGGAATAAACACTCCTCCCCCTTCTGCCTGATGTTTGTTCAAATAACTATTTCCCACTATGATCTGGATAGTAACACTCTAAAGCCATCAAGAAAAATATTAGATTCTTGAACCCTAAAGTTTGTACAATTCTAGTTCCTTCCTTAAACTGTCTGCATTACCCCAGTGTTTCTAGAAAATTAGTTTCATGAAAACTAATTCCAAGGAGAGAATTTGGAATAAACTAACCAGTTCATGCACTTGCCTCAGTAATTGAGACTCGTTCAATTTTAAAACCATGAGAAATGAAATCTTATAAAAAGGCCATTGAAATATGATAGAGAGGAAATAAAATCTGATAAAAAAAGCCATATACAGTTTTAAAGGCATGCCTTTTTGGTTTATGATCTCACATACTTACCAATAAAATAAATTGATAAACATTATGCATATATACAGGTCATAAGAAAAATAGCAGATATCAAAGAAAATGCAATGAGAGAAACAATACCTATTTATCACTTTAAAGATTCATATATGAGTCTTGCTTATATTTTCCTGTTTCTTAACCTTCTTCAAATTGTTGCCAAATTTAAGACATTAGAAATGGCATATTTGAAACTAGACAGATATTTCCAGTTTTCCTGGTAACTCACCATAGTGGCATCCTCAATAATGGAGTAATTTGCTTGATGAAGGTAATGGTGCAATATATTACAGAGTAAACAAGAGGGATTTTCTTGCAAGAAACGAGCCACTTTGGTAAGCCTGTTGTACTTGCTTCTCAGAGGGAAGTGCACACTTTTATTCTAGATTGAAATAAAAACATTTTCAGCATATGAACATACTTGCAAACAGAGCATCAATGAAAAGATTTCATCTATGAGGCAACAAACGTCTAACCTCATTTTGAACTTCTGCAACAAGGATTTGGCTCGTGGGTACTCACCTTATTTTAAATACTGCATGTGAAAAACAATTCTGGATGCATATTTATATATATCAAGCAATAAAAGAAAAGGCTGGATTCAAATTGCAGGCCTTATAAAATTACATCTAGACTAACAGACATATATGCAAAGCTAGCTGCAATTTTTGAAGAAACAGTTTATTCCTAGCTAAAGACAAAACAGGCACTTTTCGAAATTTGGTTTATTGCTAGAAAGAGGGCAGGAAGAAGAAACAGGAAAGGAGGTAGGAATATGAGACTGCTGCAGAGGATAATTTTTGAGCAAAGCAGAAAACCAGCATCACACTTAGATCATCCATGTCACTAGGCAAGACAGGATCTCAGCGTGGGTATCACGTCCAAATCTTCCCACTAGATGGTGCCAATCCAAGCAACAGCAAACAAAAATACTTCATAAAATATACCAGGCATTACAGCCATACTTCTTACTCTTATTTTACCTGGAGATGCACTCCTGTAAAAAGCATGAGACTTGGCTCTGGAATTCAGATTGTGTACAAAAACCACAGCTTTTTGTGATCTCTTGTGACCAATCCCAAAGGCTCACAAGAGATGCTCTAAGTTTGCCAGTGAAAACATCCAGAATTCCAAAGACTGTATTTTATCTATCACATTGGCCTGTTCTGATATGCTCATTGATTTTATAAAGGTCATTTACCTCTAGAGCTTCTGTCATAATGCACCCCATAACAGCACAGATTCGCAGGGTTCCTTCAGTTTCCAGCTTATTTAATGACGACTTCACTTGATCAATGGGAACAAGCCAAGCACCAACTGCAGGTGTTGCAGTGCTCAGGAGGTTCAGCTGCCTGTGGAGACAAAGAGAAAGGGGTGTTCACAGGCAGCAGCAGCAATGAGCAGGATTTTCTGGTGCTCTTATGAATGACAGTCAAATAGGAGGGACATTGAAGCCAAGTAATAAACACAGACTCACTGCCCAGAAAACAAGAACTGGCAAAAAGTACCTGAGAGAATTTGTGTTTTACTCACTCACACACATGATTCTTCCCACTTTTGCTACTGCTATTCCTTCTTTTTCCCATTTGTGTTCCCTACTGAAATCATACAGTTTGAAATGCTCCTCACTGACTGAATCCCACTGAAGTGTTAAATGTCATGAAGGACTTTTGCTAAAGGGCTGAGGCAAGAGTACCAGCAGAGTATTTCTAAGTTATGGCTCTATACTGACAGACTGAAATATTTGCCTTATTCTACATACATGATGTGAAAAACTACCTTAGAAATACACATCTAGAACTTTATAGTGCATGGCCATCAGATCATGCATGATATCCAGTTGAATACCAAAAGCACTGAGCTGCTCTCTTCACTGGCATTTCATCTACTCAAAACCAACACCTTCCCCTGCCTTTCTCCCTCATATATTTCCATCTCACCAGAACTTGCTAGTGAGGGCTTTTGGTTTCATTTGGCTTTTTTTACTCTTCATTTTTCCTTCTTTTAATTTTGTTGTAAGAATTTTCTAGCAGCACTTCTACAGAAATGACTACAATAAAAAACTGAAGCAAGTCTTACTGTGATATACACAAAATAAAAATTATCATTTTCAAAGCTTGAAATTCCATTCAGAACCTACCAAATACAAATGCCATTTAACAAAGCAGACCTGCCATTTTCCCTCTTTTATATCAGGCAAAATCATACCTTGAATATATATGGGCTGGGGAGCGCACATTGGTGGGAGCTGCAAAACTAAACCAAATTTCTTTGATTGTCAACTTCATACTGCAGGAGTCAGGGGGAGGAGGCATCAAGGGGATATCTTTTTTCAGATCATCTGATTCAACACCTTCGTCCTTCAAAAACAAGGAATGATGAAGTTAGAAGGGAAATTGACTTCCAAAATTATTACACTGAAAGGCACAAACACACCATACATGCTCAGAATTCTTTTTTTCACAGGCATTTAGGCAAAGCAAAATAAATTAATGCTAATCCTCCCAAGGGACTCTGCAGAAAGCTGGAAGTTTAGTGTCTAAGCAAACAGGATGAGTGACTAATGATTTCTACCCAGCTTGAACATACCTGCTCATCTGAAACAGAATTTCCATTAATATCTGAAGAGGGACTTATTCTGTCACAAGGGAGGTTATCTTCAGACACATCAGTGTTGTAGCCACTGCCAGTGGGGGAATCTGAAGAGTTGTTTGATGCAAGCAATCCACCTCTCTCTGTGTCCCTTGATTTGCCCATGACTCCAAAAGTGTTATACAGCACTGCCCCAGACTGTCTTCCCCCTGTAAAAATACCCAGACTCTAAAGGTTGGCAGCTGTAAACAGCTCTAAGTGACGGCCCACAGAGAAGATCTGTGCTTAAGCAGAGCAATACACAGGATTTTAGTTAAACAAGATGCATTACCATTTTATTCAACAACTTATCACTACAATTTTGAGCTTCTGATCCTTTTGAGTTTCTACCACAAGTAGATGAAGAGTACTCACATAAAGACTTTTTAAAATATTATTCTCTGAAAAAAAAAGTAACTCTGATGATAGAAAACACACATATACTATGTGGGGTTTTTTTACTTTTTGTAACTAGCTTTCCTCTCCCAGAGCAAAACTCTGGCTCTGTAACGCACTTCCTGTGGATAAGGTGAGGATTTGAGTCACGAGTGAAAGCACCAATTTCAACCTTAAGTTCACAAACTGATGAAACCAGTTCGTATGAAATTATTTCATATGCTATTCTTAGTGATACTTACAACTAAAAATGTCTTTATTGTGTAACCTATGAAATTTGTTTACCACAGAGATGTTCTATTCAGCATCACCCAGATTTAACAATTTCTAATCAAATAATTGCTAAGCCAGAAGACCTATCAACAGAACTGTCACTAATCTCAAAAAAAAATACACAGCCTTGAAAAGCTTTACCTTTTATAGTTAAATTTTCAATTCCACACTCAAACATTATCCAACCCCACTTCTCTTGACTAGGACCAATTCGAGCTACATCTGGAACAGCTTGTTGATCTGTTTCATCCACAAAAGTGAACTCATCCAACTCTTCCAAAGTAAAAAGAACTTTTGATTTCCCAAAAGGAATGGCTGTTATTGCACAAGTTCCAATATCTGTGAAAATAAATAGATAAATAAATATTTACTATTTTGCTCCAAAATGGAAAAACTTTACAACTTCCAAAAGCTCTCTGAAGTTTAGAGTGTTTTGTGGGAGTTATCCCTTTAGTATTCCTCAAACAGGAGGGGAGGAAAAAAAAAAAAAGAAAGAAAAAGTTTAAACTTGAAACACGAGCAAGAAAAAAAGCACAAAAAGAGGGCAAAATAGCCTTGCTCCTGGTCTGTTAATATGGGCAGGATAATTTTTAAATTTGAAAAAAAAATCCAACCAAAACCCAAGGACTGAGCAGTATTTTAAATCACTTTATACCTAAATATCAAATACCTCAGGAAAAGGAACTAGACTGAGTCACATTATATCCCTTCTAATCCTTACTCCCTGCCTCCAGTTTGTAACTGCACCCCTCTTTTGAAGTAAACATGAGATGCTAAGATCCTTAGAAAGGCTCTTCTCAAACCTTTTAAACAGCAAATGATGACTTTTCTTGGTTAGAACTCCAAAACTGGCCCTCTTGAATGTCTGTGGCATACCTGACACAGGACACTACTGCTAAGATTCCATCCATAACTAAGTAAAAAGGGAGGTAACCATTGCAGTGTTCTCTTTTTTGTCTTCCTCCAATTTCATTTGCTCACTCATCTTTGCACAGCAATGGGATTTTCTGTTGTTTATTTATTTATTGTGTATTTTTTAATCCTCTTGGCTTTACAGAGTACTTCCTCATGTCTGAAGACTCCTGTTCCTTATGGAACCAAGTCAAAACTGGTGTAGATTCCATCAAACTTGAAGCAGTTTAACAAAAACAGCCTCTACATTTGGTCATCTTTTCCTGGTTTGTTTTTCCAGGATCAGGAGTTAGAGCAAAACTTCACTCCTAGCTTCTTGAAGGCATTTCCTTAACACAAACAAGAAGGAAGTCAATGGGATAGATCTCATTTTCAGCTTTAGAGTTGTTATAGTTTTAAAAATCTACAGGTTGTCATGCTGAAATTTGTGGCACAACAGGCAATTATTGAAAGTGTTAGAATGCAGTAAAAAAGCAAAGAAGTGTAATTCATTCCCTACAAAAGGTGACAAAAATGGTAGCTGAAAAGAGATTAGCTGGGAGAAAGGCAGCTCAGGCCTCAAATTCCAGCAGTGCAGGTCAATATTTACAGGGCAACACATCTGCCACACAAACTGCTTACAAGTTTGTCTTGACAGCTTTTAGTTTGCCTAAGTTTAAATCTAGCACTTAGTGGAATAATAATTCATCCCAAACTTCTTTTTCAAATATCTGCAAAAGCTCTGGGTGCAAGTAGCTTTTCATCCATGTTGACAAAAAACCTACAACCAAACTACAAGATCAAGACCAACTGTAACTACTTGCTTCTATTAAAACTGACATTTCCACATTTTAATACTGTTCAATACCTGTTGTATCAAGACCTCTAAGCTGTCCATGAACACGATGGATGTTCAATTTAGCAGCAATTTCTTTTCCTTTTTCTGCTCCAGAGTTGGATCTCAGTGAGCCAGAAGACTGGGGCTGCATTTTGCTGGTTTGGATGTAACGATCAAATGTGACAGAATTCCTCCCAGCTTCTGCATTGTTTGAAGTCTCCTCAACTATACCCCTTTACAATATCAGGGAGGGAGAAGCAATTAAGCAAACCTCAAGATAAACAAAAACAATGAAACAAACATGTCTGAAGTTTATGACAAATAGCGACATGTTCTGTTCTTACCTGTTCATACGAACTTGAGTAGCAATTCTATCAAAACACAAAGCTACCAGGGAAACGTGGGTCACGGTTTTGCTGGAAGAAACTCCTGGGGATTCATCCACAGATGCTTGTAGCAAACACAGGTTCACCTGCACACAGAATTCCATCAAAGAGTAAAGATATTTAGAAAAGCATGTTACATTAATCACTCATTTCTGATAGAACCTTGTCTTATACTTGCAGTAAAAGGAAAAATAAAACCGAGACACCCAGAATATCATTTAAAGACATGGCAGCCAGTTACCCCTATGGTGGGTGATATTTAACTACTGCATGTCTACCATCATAAAATTAAGCAGTTCCAAAATTCAAAACTTTAGTTGTCTAGCACAAATGCATAGCTTCACTTCAGCTTCTGGGGAACAAACAGGGATCCAAAATAAAAAAACTTTGTGAGGCACTTTTCCACTGATAAGCTTAAAAAAAAGTTGTTACCTTTGGAACTGTAACATTGGCTTGAAGACCTTTAATTGTCACATTATCTTGCTTAAGTGAGTGATTGGTCTGTGCTGGTCCCTGGTTTGTTGTTCCTGTTGTGGTGGTGTCTATTTTTGTTCCTCTGATGTCTTGCTTGGAAGACAACTTGAAGAGGAGAGAAAAATAATTTATTAGCACAAACTCAAGAGCTGCTGAGCTCAGGAGTAACAGGATATTTTATTAGCATTGAAGCAGAAAGAGATTCTGACTTGATTTTAGGCAATTTACCATGATTTCCAGAATAAGGGCTGCAGCACTTAGAGGTACAGTAGGTCTAAAACCATAAGGGCAGCAGTGCCATTCTGCAGTAAACTTGAACAACCAGACTTCAGCTGGAAGTTTGAATTCTACACGTGTAAGCTATATCAGACAACTTACTATGAACCAAGTTATTAGTGTCCACTACACTGTGAAGTCTAAGAAACCATAAAATATAAATATGGTCATTACCATGGACAGAAAGAACACCTAATTCTGTAGAGCTACCATACAATTCTATTTAAGTTAAATGAATTTTTTAAGGTCTCAGATGAACTGCAAAAAAACCCCACAGGCACTTTCAAAGCACTCCCTAACTACTATAAAATAATAAGTAACATCTCACTGAGATGAATGTAATACTTAAGAATACCAGCTATAGTAATTTCCAAGAACAGAATGTGTGATTTCATCTGATGTAAATTACTCTAGACCATCCAAAACAGAAAAACTTGAATCCTGTAAAAGATTCCTGGACAGTGAAAGACAATATCTAAGAGTTGATTATGAAAATGCATGTAAGTATGCATTCCAAATTAACATAGCTATCATTTTAGCTTTATATCTCAAACCACTAAATTCAGTTAAAATATTTTGTATCTAAGATACAGAAATGAGCATTCTCTCAAATCCATGTGGATATCCTTGTTTTTCCCTCACATTTTCTGAGAAGCTGGTCTTGCTGTTCTGCACAGCATCCCTCAGGACTTTGCAGTGCAGGTCATCCACGATTGCTGCCGGGTGCCGGGAGCTGGCACAGTGCACCATAGCCTCGATGTACCTGGCAGGGGAAAAGAGCCACCAGAGACCATTGAAACTCCCAGTTTCACCATCAGCCACGTGCAATTAACACTACAGAGGAAACACAAGCACTGACAGACACAAAGGGCACTTCCCATTGTTCCAGGCACCTCATAGGAAATGCAGAATTACATCCGGTGGGCACCAGGCCCTGCTGTTCCATCAGCCATGCTGTTCAATCCTTTTACCTACGCCTTTGCTGAGCAGAACTGTGTTTTTAGACAACCACACAACAGCTGTGATTTTAGACAATGTTTAGTGCCATCAAAATGAAATTACCTATCCAGTGCCTCTGCTACAAGAGGAGTCAGAACTACATCTACAGTTCCTTTTATTTCCACGATGGCCGTTGTGCGTGTCTGGAAGACCGGGTGATCCAACGTCCATTCCTCTGTTATTGTTTCATCATCTGTGTTCTCTGCAGACTTCTTATCCAAGGGAGTGTAAGGTGTGCTAGACAAGTCAAACACACATCAGTGATCAGGCTTTGCAAAAACAAACACAAAAGTGTTCTGCTATCATTTTAACTCTTAATGAAACCCACGTAACAGCAGGTTTCCTCTACTGTATATCTTAGAAAGTACAAAAATACAATCCCCCCTAAATTCAAGTTAAGCTTCTGGCAATGAAATGGACACTTGCATTAGCACCTCCAAATTCATCTAAATGAAATCACCATTCATAATCTTGAAAATGTACATGTGAAATAATTTAATGCTTGCACTGTGTACTTTCTGTTTGACCAAACCCAAATATTTCATAATAGAATGATCTGTTCTGAAATAGATCTGGTACTGAAAACTACTGCTGTAAATCAAATTTTGAAAGGGCTAGCAGGAGCCAAAATATTTCACAGGAGTAAAATAAAAATCCTACTCTTGAAAAATATGCTAATAATGTAGCATACATTATGTGTTCAACTTACTTAGATGTTGATCCTGTGAGCTGCATGCCTCTGTCCAGCAGTGAATTAGCTGTGAGACCCTGTTTAACAATCTAAGATAGAAGTGCAAAGAAGTTTATTACATTCCTTCCATATATGATAAACACCCCAACCAAGGGATCTTTAAGAACTCCCCTTAAAACTGTTTTTGTTAAAAGAACAGTTTGAAACATATTCTCCAATATAGGATACAGGAACTCCTAGGTTTGCTTTTTAAATTCCTTGAAAAATCAGATTACACTGCTTTTACATAAACATTGATTTATTGGCTTTTAAAAAACTCCTTCAAATACTAATCTACATAAGGTTTGCATCAACACAAACCTTTTCTGCGAAATGATAACAAATTCAGTTCCAGAACTCAATCACCTGTTTTATATCAAGTCATTTATATCAAGTCATTATTTTTCATATATTTCAGTTCACCTCCTTCCTTAAGCATGTATGTTCAGGTCACTTAAAAAAAATAATTTCCTAAACCTGAGTTGCAATTTAATTTTGAAATAAAGCACTGAGAGCCTGAAGTATACTTTATCAGTATTAAATGTACTGCTATTTGAGTTGTGTACAATTCATTTTAAACAAAACTCACATAAATGTCCTCCAGCTGTATATCATTCAACAGACAGCATTTTTAAGTGCAACAATGATAATTCAGAATACACATCCACAGAATTCTAACTCCTCTTTTTGCCCACAACCTTCCAGCCACACAGTCCCATGATGTGAAGCTAGAAGTTCAAGGTATTCTTTAACTAAAAGCAAAGGAATTTCAAGTTTTTTGTATCTTATTCACATAACTGGTACTAAGCCCTTTTAAGTTATTCTGAATTCTTACTCCTTTCTCTACTCCTCCATCTTCCATACCTTAAAAGTTGGGACAGAGAGTTGCTCAAAGGATGAGGAACTTTCTTCACTCGTTGGTGTGTCAAGATCCAAAGGGCGATGCAATGAGGATTTGGAAGTTCTTTTGTTGGTTGGATGCTTTACTGACCAGTTGATCACCTGGAACTGTGTCAGGTAATTTTGGTAACATGCCATTACAGGCTGCTGGGAAGTGATTTGTTCCCGTTCCACAGTCTTCTCAGAGTCCAGGACGTACATGTTGTCAGCGTGCTCATCATCTCCTCCCAGAGCTGAAACAAATGAAGCCTGGGAAGGATGAGTCTTAATTGGCAACGTTTTCATATCTTGACTGATTTCTCTGTGGATTGTGCTTGTTAAGGGCCCTTCCACGCTGTGATAAATAGACCCCCTACTGTATTCAGCTTTCTGAGCTTGCTTTTTTCTCTTCTTCCTCCCTGGATAAGTCCCTGGACCTTCATCGCTGCTTATTGGCTCAAACTCTTCAGCAGCTGAAAAATAAGCCTCGCTATCCGCCATGGACATGCTGGAATCCATGGAGCGGTACTGGTGGAAGGAGTTGGAATCTGCTGAGGGCGTGTAGGGGAAGGAGCCAAAGCTCCTCCTCTGCTTTGGGGAGTCCAGGACGTTCTCGTCGCTGCGGGACACGTCGCTGCTGAACTGCACTCCCACGGGCACGGGCTGCTTGTCCCCATAGAACGCGGCTGTCAGGCTCTTGGTGCTGCCCAGGCGCGCCGAGCACACGGACGCCTGGCGCTTCAGGGGGGACCTCATGGGGGACTGGCCCACGGGCCTTTCCTGGGGGCCAGGGGATGCAGGCCGGCCCTCTGCAGCCTCCACAGTGACACTGGGAACACAAAGAAACACAACACTTGATTATTTCTGTACTAATGCTTCTCTTCCTGCACTGCAGCAGCTGCCAAATGCATCGGTGATTCTATGGCTCTCTATTAGCACAGCCATTATTTTCATAATGCTGGTTACACACTGAACTCTGCCACTTGTCCACATACATGTCAGGACCCAGGACATCCCTCTGGCTGTCCAGAGCAGCCAACACCCCTGCCAGGGGTCTCAGACATCCTGGTACAGAGCCCAAGATGCCTGTGGTTTTGATTATGACCTGTGGAGCAAATGACCAACCTTATATGAAGATCAGAAAGCCACAACAGTTTAGGTAGAATAATAGCAAAGTTATCACGGAGTGGAAAAGTAGATTTTGGGGTTTCTAGAATGGGGATTCAGGAGGCAAGATGGAGGGATCTGGGCATTCCTCCAGCCTTTCTCCTTCTTGGCCTCCGTCTTCTGCTGTGATGGTGGCACTTAAACAGACTGGCTTAGAGTAGAAGCTCACTGTCTAACACAGGTGATAGGTATTGGGAAGTAATTGTAAACATTGTACACAGTTTTTAGTATAAAGACATAACACCGCCCTGGGGCAGTCAGTGTGCCTGGAACTGTCCTGCTGGACGGACCTCGGCAGGGCAGGAGAAAAATTTTTATAGATAAGATACAATAAACAACCTTGAGACCGAGAACTGAAGAGCTCAGACTCATTCTTCAAGCACTTGGGCTGGGAAAAGAGACTTTTAACATTCTCGGGGTCACAGCGACCCGAAAGACCCCCAGAGTAAGAAATTTGATTTAGCTATTTTTCAAGTGTTAATGGTGTTGCTGAAACATGTTTCCTAGTTTGAATGATTATTTGGGCCCCTAATAGGGGATGGTTACCTGAGCAAGATAGAAAATCCAGCATGTTACCAGCACTTGTTAAATGTTTGGTTTTACATCCTCTGTATGTCTCGGGATCTCTCGCTGCTCAGAGTGACCCCGATAAATGGCAGAAAGTCTCTTTTCCCAGCCCGGCGCTCAAAGAAGGAGTCAGAGCTCCTCAGTTCTCTGTCTCAAGGTTGTTTATTGTTCCTTATCTATAAAAAATTTTCTCCTGGCCTGCCGAGGTCCATCCAGCAGGACAGTTCCAGGCACACTGCCTGCCCCCAGGGCGGAGTTATGTGTTTATACTAAAACTATGTACAATGTTTACAATTGCTTCCCAATACCTATCACCTGTGTTAGACAGTGAGCTTCTACTCTAAGCCAATCTGCAAGTGCCACCATCACAGCAGGAGATGGAGTCCAAGAAGAAGAAGAAGGAGAAAGACTGGACACACCCAGATCCCTCCATCTTGCCTCCTGAATCCCCATTCTAGAAACCCCAAAATCTACTTTTCCACTCCATGATAACTTCGCTACCAATCTACCTAAACTGCTGTGGCTTGCTGATCTTCATATAAGGTTGGTCATTTGCTCCACGGGTCATAATTAAAACCACAGGCATCTTGGGCTCTGTGCCAAGGGTCTCTGAGCGCCCTGGCAGGGGTGTCGGCCGCTCTGGACATCCAGAGGGATGTTCTGGGTTCCCACATCTTACATCTCAAATTTCTTACATCTTGGAGCATTCAAGAGTCAAATTAGATGCCTACCTGGACAAGACTACTAACCTTCCATGAGCATCTTCCCTTTTTGCACTGGGCAGGAACTCCTTCTGTCCCAGGTGATCCTCAGCAGTGGATGAGGGGCTGTCCTTCTCCCCTGCAAGCAAGGGCAGGGCAGCACTGGAGCTGCTGGTTTCCTCTGAAGAGGAGGAGGAGCTGTGGGAGCGCAGCGGCACTTGGAGGCTCAGGTGCTGTGCTTTCCTTTCCACTTCTATCCCCACAGATCTGCAGTCCCAATCTTTCCTTTTGACACCATTTCCTTTGCCTAGGATCAAGGAAGGAAAAGAAAAAGTTCATATCTCATAACATAACTGCAGTGGACTCTTCCCTGCCTACTGAAATAAAAATCATTATTACATAAAAGTCCTAGTTTTGAAATGCATGCACATACTAGCATGTTCTCCTGACAAAAGTTAATAAAATCATGTCAGCAAATCATCAGATGTTGTACTTGTATAGAAAGCAGCCAACTGAGACAAAGTCAAAAATCTCCTTTTTACTCAGCATGGGGGTGCATGGTAATATAAAAATCCAGCATATGAAAGCTTGCTCAAGCTCTGCCTGCTCTTAGAAGGGGTCAAGCCACAAGAGCACAAGCATTTGTACTTTATTAATCAGATTAATAAACACTACAAATAGCAAAACATTAGGAAATCATACTTTTGGGCAAAATAGAGTAAAAACACAATACAGTGCATTCTCACCATCTAAAATTTTAGGAATCTCCTTAGTGATGATCCATTCTCCTGGCTGCAGTAAAGACTGCCCATAAAACATATCAGATTCTGCACTTGTGCTTGAGAAAGCAGAGCTGCTTGAAGGTGTCAGTTCCTCCAGTTTGAAGAAATCCAGTCCCGTTAAGGTTCCACCGAAGAACCGACAACCACCGAGACAGCCACACTTGTTCTTGCTTCTCTTATTTCTCAAATTATCATCAGGCCACAAAAACCACAACCTACAAAAGGAAGAAGAGCACAAAGCAACACAAAAACATGACCATGCTGAAGCTCAGTGAAAGCAAGATGAACAAATATCCCTCTCAAATGCACCTCCCTGGAGCACATGGCTCACCTCTTGGTTCTGTTATCGTGCGTTTCCAAGAAATGCCTCTGCACCTCGTGTTTAGAAGGGTGATCTGCAGCTAAAGCAATGTCAGCAGTGATGAGGCCCAGGTTGACAGAGCCAGCTTCCAGCCAGTATGCCCTCCTCAGTATTGGCTGGAGGCCAGTCCTGCAGTTGTTGACCTGCTCCACGTACTGCCTGAGCTGCAGGTCCTGGATGGCGGCGCTGACACCTTCCCCCACGGACTGGTTGTGCAGGTTGCAGTTTGCAATGCGTATGGCACCCATCTGAAACAGGATTTAAACAGCAACTCTGACTATTTGTCAGTGAAACAAAGGAAAAGTGGCCTTAAACCAGTTAACACATCCCAAACTACAGCCCAAAAAGATCTCAGTAAAATTCTCTCTGGGGAAGCAGTACTATTTGCAAGTCAGCGTACACACAAAAGAAGGCAAGATTAGAAATTAATCTCAGACACTTTTTACCTAACAAAAAAATAAAATTACTTAGAAGCATCCTTTTGTAAACAAAAATCACTTGTCATGAAAATTCAAAAAACTTAAATCATTAACTTTTTTACTGTCATCTAAAATCCAAAAAACTTGAATCTTTCAAACTTGTTTAGTCCTCAAACTTCATATAATCCGCAGACATTGGATCAGATTTCCTGCATAGCTTGAGTCCTCCCCAACATGTCACCACGAAGCACCTGAAATTTCAGATGGAGTTTGCCAAATCTAAACCCAGAAAAGCTGAAAGATAAGCCAGCCATAGAAGAGCTACCCACAGGGTTAATATTAAATTATGGTTTCTCATCTCTGTCATAGATGATAAAGGAAATAATCTTTTTTTATTTGAATAAAACACATTCAGGATATAATTTTCTAGAGTGGTTCAGGTTATTAAACTGCCTTTGAAAATACTGCCATTCATATTGATGCCTACAGACACTGTTAATATTTATGATGGTGCTTTTTAATATTGGATTCAAAAGAATTTGGAGGCTCAAGCATTTTTTTTAGTGCCATAGGGCAGCAAGCCATTCAAGTGATGAGATATCACGTCATTAAAAAAATGTTTAAAATAATTACCAGTGCCCTTTAGTTAGATTCTTGCTCATAATGTGAAGCTGTGCCCAAAACTTTGAATTTTAAGTCTGCCATTTAAAACTGCATTTATTAACTAACACCTCAATTACTACTCAGTTATGTCAGCACAGCAGTTTTCTTCTTTGCTGTTGTTACCATAACTCAGCTGTATCTAAACTCATATTTTGCTACACTGAGTAAATTATTCCTTTTTTCCTCTGTGCAGTAGGATAATGGTGAGAATATCAGCTCTTCTCTGCACAGCCCTTTTTGAACAGAGGACTCAATCAGGCAGTGGCACAAACACTTCTCCCTTCTCTACCAAAGATACACCTAAATTCACACAAGAGGACCGTGAGTTATCCAGCACTGACTTGTAGATGATCCACATCAATCATTTCCATTTGCTGAATTATTAATTCACAGGACAAGTTCTTATCAACTCTCAGGTACAAACACCAAGATTTATTTACCTGGAGCATTCTAAATTATTTTATACCAAATCTGCAACTTCCACTTTTATTTTGGGAGACATATACTCCTCCTTACATTTGCCCACATAATTAATGGAATTATTAAATAGAAGCCAAATTGATCTACTCCTGGCCCAGTCCATAGTGACTTTTTATCACGTAAAGTTTTAGAAATTCTGCTTAATCCACTGCATGCAAGCAAGCCATCAATGCAGGCAGATATTCTATCAAAAAGCACAAATATCTCTATTAGCAAAGTATTTAATTGCTGTCAAGAAAGCTATTTTTACCTTGATATTGGTGGCACAGCCATGTTCCACCACATAGAGATCTGCTCCATCCATGGCTAAGCGTGTCATCGTGTACTTTAAGTCATCTGATGTTGGGCATGGCCCAGGCACAGAGTTTGTCTAAAGGAAAAGGGAAAAGAAAGAATAAAGGAAAAAAAACATATAAACATCTACTAGGAGCTTCTTTTGGGCTGAGCCTTTTACTTATGTTCTGGGGGGATTTGTGGAGTGTTCCAGAGAACCTGTGCATGTCCAGTGAGCAGCAGGGATGGATGACAAGGTACCTTTGGGTCACAAAAGCGGCGGTCGATGCCGTGCTGGCACAGGATGACGGATTTGGGCCTCTCCAGCTCGAACTCCCGACACACCACGTGGAACACAAAGGTCTGCCCCCATTCCACAAGGCAGGCGAGCTGTAAGCAAACAACAGCATCCATCAGCACCCACACAAAATGGATTTGTGCTGTTCCATGGAGAACAGAGAACAACTCCAAGGGCTGGGGTGTGAGCAGGAGGCTTCAGCACCTTCCTGCTACTCAAAGCTGACTTATATTCTTGTGTGCACCACAACATGCAAGTCTGTACTTTCTCATGGAAAAGCACAATGACATTAAACAATTTACGAAATTTTTTCTTAATAAAAGGCAGCAGCTTTTGTTCTTGCAGCCAGCTGAGAACTTCATTGTAAAAACAGAGCTCCCCCAACTTTATCATGAAGAATAGCTCAAGGTACTTCGTTACCATTCATAATTTAAATGTCAGGTTTGCTTCTATAAAAGCAACAAAGTTACATTTAGATAGCACAGGAGGAAACTGGCTTAACAAAAGACTGCTGATTCTTGCTAGACTAGTAATTAGCCTATTGTTGATTTAAGTCTTTTATATAGTTAGCTCTCTCATAAAGGAAATGATTCATGACTGTCTCTGTTATGAGAGGGAAATGGGTTTTCGTTGGCTTGCCAAAGGAAAGGGCACTTAAAATCAGCAGTAATTTGAATGGAATTTAATCTAGCTATGACTCTCCTGCACAAAACCTCTCCTCCTCCGTTCAGTGTAGTCCCTTCACAAATTCCTGCAATACATCACACTATGGAAGGAAAAAAGCCAATGAACCTGAAACAGCAAATTCAAGAGCTGACAACTAAAAAAAATACAATTGCATATAATTGAGAATGGCTTTATAAAGCAAGAAAATCCTTCAGCTCATTAGGCCTTAAGAAATGTTCTTTAAGCTTGGACTACTTTGAATCAACAAAGTTTAATTTTGAACCATAGAGCAGTGGAGCAAATCCTCCAGATCATCTAAGTCAGTGGCAGCATTTTGCAAAGTACCACCACAAATGTCTGTATATGTAGCAAGAAAACATCTATTCTTTAGAGTTAGTAAACTTGATTGTATGCCTTATTTTATTTGCTGCAGAAGTCTCCCAATTAAATATGTGCTTAATCCTAGAAAATACCAATTCTTAGAGGAACAAGAAGATGTAGAAGTGTCTTAAAAAATTAGAAATCATTAAAGAAATAGTAACTACTAAGTAGAATGTATGGACTTTTCTTGTGCCTCAGAATACACTGGCAATGCAACCCTCCTTTAAAGATCTGGCAGACCACAGCAGAAATAAATCAGAATGATCTGCTTGTTGTAAACTTGGAGTAATTCACCTAGGTGGAAAGACAAATGTAACATAAATGGCAAAATTAAAAGGGGTTAGTGTTAAGACTGACCTAACAAAGTGCAATACTGGGAAAGCAAATTATGTTCCAGTGGGACCAAGGAGCACAATTTCTGCAATGAGCAGCTACTCCTGAGGCCTGTCCACACTACACTCCCACAAATCATCTCATTTGCCTCTTGCTTTAAAACATCACTCTGACAATGGCTCATTTGGCATCTCCTGTCCCTTTACAGAAATGATTAGATTTTAAAGTTATAAAGCAAGGCACAGATCACATGCTTTCCAGAAATCCACACTGTGCCTGTTCTAGAAGGAAGAAGGGTAACACTTGAGTACTTGAGCCTGGTTTCTGGATGGTACCTGTGGTGCTGTCACTTTGGCTGTGAGGCTTCCAGCCTGCACATCTATCAGCCAGGCATATTCCAAAGTGTCACTTCCCAGGGGCAGCCCTTCTGCAGAAAACATGGCGTGGGCACGGAGCTGCAGGCCCGACAGGCTGATGTGACCCTCCCGGAGCACCTCGTCCACTGCAGGGCGCTGCCAAGGACAAGGAGGTGAGAGGCAATTCTTGGAAAAGATGCAACACCAGCTTTACTTAATCCTGCTCATTTTACTGAGCAAAAAACTCTGGACAAAACTAAAAATTTTTACAAAATACACATCAGATTTTTCTTACGGCTCACAAGCCTTAATAAAACCTTTGCACAAGAAGAAAATTTCTGCCAAAAAATAATTCAATTTTAACATCAACACAACTTCCACAATACAGCCACACAAACACTGACTGACTACCTGATAATTGTCATTCAGAAACAGATTCACTGGCGACAATACAAGCTGAAGCATTGTTTCTCTAAACCCTTTCTTCATCTCGAAACACAGCCTCTCCACGAAAGCTGTAGGGCAGTCTGGACCATCTGGACTGCAATGCTGAAATAAAAGATAAACAAATCTGTTTCAGAACCTGAAAGTACATAACATGGTTGAAACGTTACTATCAGCTGCAAATCTGTGAGTAGGAAGTACGAGTATCCTGATTTTCCTCTCAGTGGATACTCAAGAAGTCTGTGCAACTGCAAAAACCTTTTGAAAATTGCATAAACAGTAATTCAAAAAGATTTGGGTGAACCCAATGTTTTATCTGGATTTTTTATTCTAGGGTTCCCTCAGAAGTCAGGACCAAAGAGCAGACTGCACCATTATAAGACAAATTTGCTAATCAGCAGAGAAATTGTAATGGTCAATCAAAAATAGCACACAAATCAAGTTCTGGGAATAACAAACATATTAAAAAATTATCCAGTTCTGCCTCCCAGATCAGCAAAATAAATCCTGTCTCAAAGTTGTTTAGACAGCCACAGTTGCAGCAGAGAGTATCTACACATTTTGGTATGTATGCTTACATTTTGGTAAGCACCACAGCAACTAAATGTTCCAGGCAGTTAAATGTGGTTCCAGACTATGAAACTAAAAAAAAATAAATTACATGAAGCAAATTCTTTTATTATCATAAAGTACTTACCACTGGCAATCTCCCATGCACTTTGTACAAATTAACAAGCACAGTGATATCCCATGGGCGTAAAGTAAGAGGGTGAACAGGCTTGACTGAAATTTCATTTTCTTTTCTGTCATTTTCCACTCCTACAGCTGTCCAGCCAGAGCTTGAGGATGTTGACAGGGACAAAACAGGGCTTGAAATGACCTCTTCAAAGTCAGTGTACATGTCATCTTCCCCAAAATAATTTTCCTAGGGAAAAGAATTGTTATGATCACATGGAAAACAAATGAAAAACATGCAGGCAATGAATTGAAATACAAAACAAATCTTCTGGTTTTAATACTCCCTAAAATAAGTGGCATAGCTATAACCTACAGCTAAAGGAACACAGATACTTTTATGAAAACTGGATAGCTTAAATGTGCAAATTTAGGCATTGTGCTTTGCAGAAAATGATGGCAGCTCAGTAGTTCTCACAGTAGTGGTATTTGAGATAACATGCAACACAAGTAACTGAAATATTGTAACTGACACTTTTAAATAGGTTTTGTGCTTTTAAAGATACATAACAGAGTAAGAACACAAAACACATCCTGCAGGAAGTCACCCTCCTCCAACTTTCTGAACCTTTTTTCAGCAGGCTAAAAAGTCTTAACCATGCTTCTAAAATATTAGGTCATAAACATTTCTTGCTTGGGTCTAAAAGCCACCTTGTGTCTAAGCAAATCCTCTTGAATTATCCAAGGCCAAAGTAACACTGCCAAATTCTACTGGGAAACAGAGAATCCATCAGGTTTCTGGCAATCTGGCTGTTCTTTTAAGGGAGAAGATGTGATAAACTCTCAAGAAGAATTTTCTTGCAGTGATTTTTAATAAGGCAGACCCAGCAGAGGGTGGTAGGTGCTCCAGTAACTCACTCCTGACAACTCCTGCTGTGAATCATTCATTTCCAGACAGCAAAGCCTTAGCAGGGTGTGCTACACCAAAAAACTACCTCCCAAGATTAGAAGGCTTAACAAAGCTGCACGGACAATGTGTGCACAGGGATCTCTACACCATGTATTAAAAAAAGATCAATGAAAACAAACTGAAAACAACCACAAATCAGGAAAAGAAACATTAAAAAAAAAACCCTCCTAGAATTCTTTCAAGAGATGATCCCAGCACAGTTGGACTAAAAGTTCTAAACAGAGTCACAAAAATGCTAAAAAGAGCAATAAATGCACATTTTCATAAACAAGCTATTAATCAGAAATTTCTCTTGATAATTAGAATAGAAAAGCTAAATTTCACGTGAGAAATCTGCACCTAAAAAAGAAATCATTACAGAATGGGGGATCTAATGGAGCACTGTTTGCATTTATCTCCAGAGGCAAAAAGCACTGAAATGGTGCTGCTTTGCTTGAAAAGCCAGAATCCCCCATGAATTTATGGGCTTCAAAAAGAGGGTTCAATAAACAATTCAAACATGGCTTCATTTGCTCTGTACCAGGAGAAATCAAGGCTTCAAGATGCAGTACTGGCCTAATTTTAATCCTATTTATTTTATTGACAACATGAAAAAATAATGAGCATATTTGCAAGTCCTATACTCTACAAAACAATATTTTCTGCTACTCCTTGCTTATATGCTATATTTTATAGAAATTAATGAAAATTACTGTTCCAGTGAGTCCTTCTATTGATGACCTGTCTCAGAAAATTCCTCAACCTCTGCTCCAAAATGCCAGCCTCCAGAAGCATTACCTTAACCTAGATCTGCACAGGTTGAAACAGATGTTCAGAGAAAAACAAACCAGCAAAAACCCACCAAAAACAAAAACCCCAAAACCACACACACACACACAAAAAAAAAACCCAACCACAAAAATCAACCAATCCCCAAGCATTTTGCCTAGTTAAACAGAACTGACACATTCAACTGCCTTGGCTTTTGTCACCACAAGGGAGGCTGAGGGAGATGGGAAGGAATTGAACTTAGACACCCTAAAAAATCAGTCATGGAAGAGAAGACAGCAAAAAAAACAAACACACATTCTAAAGCATAATAGATTAATGTCAAGAAAAGGATGCCTAATCCTTCTCAAATATTTACTGAAGAAGCTTTTTAAATTAAGCTTATTCCCCAGTCCCTTCCATGATCCTAACTCCAGAAATGTCATGGAATCTAGCTAAGAAAAACAACACACTGCAGAACTTAAAATGCACCAAAAACATGGCTTCTGGTATAACTCTGCATAAAACCTGGAGTTTAGATAAGCTCTAGTCATAATCATGGAATATTTTTTTATTTTACTAGTGGAAAATTGAAAAAAGAAATTTTTTGCCCATGTCCAGAACATGCAGTATTTCTTGAAGGAAAAATTATGCTGATATGGGTGTCTGTGTGTGTATATATATATATGTATGTAAGAAGTCCTCTCACAAGCCTGTGACAATAAAATTCATCCCAGCTATACCAGATCACCAGAGCAATTCTAAACTAGAGCCTACCAAAAGTTGTCATCCAAATTCACATATCCTTCCGAATTTGAATTTCCCATTTTAAAACTCATTATTTCCCCTTCCTACAAGTGGCCACCCATAAATTTTACAAGTTGTGCTCCTCTGCCTACCTTTATGGAGAGAAAGGCTTTGAGCAAGGGTCCATACAGGGTTATCTGGGAATCTGGGGAGAGTTCCAGCTCCACGTGGAGTTTATCTGGGGGCAGCTCCGAGGGGTCGAGGGGAAGGCGGCTGGAAGCTGTGGGAGATGAAATCACACTGTCGCTGGTTTTCTGTGACGGCCTGAGCACAGACAACATGGTTTCTTCCATTTCTGACACTTGGGAGCAAAAGAAGAATAGAAAATAGATTTTGATTACAACTTAGGCTTCTCTTGGACAAAGTTCAGCCAACAGGAATGTGTATTAAATACACGACTTTTAGCACCTAAATTGTATAATTACATTAGCATGTCTATGTTACAGATCTAGTTTTTCATCTCTAGTAACTATGGGAAGACAAGAAAACAGAATATTTTAGTCAATGCTAATTATGCAAGAGAAAAACAATCCCTGAAGTTCTGAAAAAAAAGTATTCAGTGTATTTATCTTGCTTTTGAAGTTAAACAGAGACATGCTTTCATTTCAGCAGAGCAGATTTCCCACAACCACACAGCTACTGCAGGATAAACAACAGAGAATAAACATGCAAAGTGCAAAGTTGTACTAAAAATCTGTTCTGAACTAGGAGCTCTGTAGGCCAAAATTGTGTCTCCAACAACTCAATTACTCTAGTCACAAAACAGTCTGGAAATTCAAATCCTATTTCCTACCCCTTCTTTCTAGTTGGAATTAGGAACAATAGCCCAAAAACTGTCTTAAGAGAGGAAAGGCAATGAGAATGTAATGAGTAACTGGAAGTATTTTGGGGATGTGAATTGATTGCTGGGGAGTAGAGAACTCCATGGGAAAAGCATCAAAAATTGATGCTCCAGCTGGAGGAAGATTTCAGGTGCCAGTTTAACGGGAAGAACTGGCACATACAGAACTACAGACACCTGCAGGCAGAAACCTCCAAGGCCTGAACTCCCCATTATTGTCTACAGCACCTGCTCAGTGCTTGCACCATCTTATGAGTTATGCATCAGCCAAATGCTGCAGAGATGACCACTTTTTATGGAAACTATATCTTTTGTGATGCAACATATTTCTCAGAGTTTGATGGACTGATTCAAAATAAAATACAGATGTTGCTACTGCAAGCAGATTCCATCAGCACCACGGAGTAGGACAGAGGTGGACTGCTGAACTAATCACTGGAGGAAGCTGCAAATGAATTACCTGTGTATGTACAAACTTGCAAATGCAGGTTTCAATTGCTACAAATACGAAGAAATGTTCTCAGAATGTGAGGAACGCACATTTGACACAAGCTGACAGTCTCACAAGAGCACTTAATGAGCATCTGCAAAATCCATCTCACCTTTTCTGCTTCAGCCTCACAAATTAAATGTTCTTTTAGATGTGAATTGTTGGAACTCAAACCCTAAAAATGCCATCCAGCATGCCTTCTAACACCTGCTGATTGTGGCCCTTTCAAATTAGCCCTTGTTATTCTTCAAACATCTCTCCTCCATCAGTTCTGCTTCTAGAATCTCAGCCTGAAAGAGTTTTATGGAACCCCATAACTTCCTGCATACCTCCCTCTGCATTTAAATTAACCTACTTTATCTGTGTTTATCACATTTTTGCAAGCACATACTTATAGGATATTTGTTATCTAGAAATACTTAGACAGTTAAAATAAAATCTTAGACATCAGAATTTGACTGACCAGTGTAACACTCATTTCTGATAGTTCACTTGAACAGTGAACAATGAAATCACAGTTTGATATCCACAAAGGGAAGACATTATTATTACATCTCATATACAATGAATTTAAACAATTTGAATAATAAGATGAGATCACAACATCCAAAAGTCAAAAAAACTTAGAAAACCTAAAGGACATGGCCAAAAATATTGTACTTCCTATTTAATATCCTGATGTTTAATATACCAAGTGATATTCTATCTTGTGCAACAACCCATTTAAGAGATCCACTTTGTTAAGGACAAGGAGAAGTGAACTGCAGACAGTCTCCTCTTTTTTTACACAAGGAACTGGGACACATCCTGAAATGTAGCAGCATGGAATCCTGTCAGGTTTTAAATCAATCCCAGTGCATTCTAATGATCAAAACATTCCCCTGAGACATAAAACAGCAATTCAGTTCCAAGTTCATCTCTGCAGATGGAAGCAGTGTGATCCAAAGTCCCAGCAGCTTCCCAAATGAAGCAATGCTAACAAGGAAAAGGTAGTGACACTTACAGGATTGCTTTAGCTGCTCATCTGCCTTCTGAGGATAAATTGGGTGCCAGGAGTAGTCAATTGTAAAGACAACACTTGGGACTGTCCAGCATTCAACCCATCCAGCCCTTTCAAAAGGAAACAGCATCCTTTTATTTCAAGCACAATACTTCTTTTAAGTAACTTTAAAGCAACCTCAAAAGTTGATGAATCACAAACAAAATAAATAAGAAGAGTCAACATAAAGATACCAATACACATGAATATCTTAATAAACTCACTCTTCTTGAGTAATGTTCCTCCATTTGGGTTTGCCCGTTTTCTGAGCACTTTGACATTCTGCAGACATACAAGACTCAGGACTTATTTTATTGGGCTGACAATCCTTTACCAGCATAAAAAGGGAATATTTACTAGGATGGCAGTCAGGCAGATACAAATGAAGATCAACATCTTCTCCCTAAAAGTCAAACATCAGCAATAAGAGTTAATTTACATTCCCCTTATGCACAATGCTCAAGCTATCTTCATGTTTGTGTGTGCCATCATGTTTATTTTACATAAAGGCATAATTAGACAAGAAGTCTGTTTCCCAGCAAGTTTTAGTGCAATCTCAAGAGCTCTACAGTTCTGAATGCTTACAATTCCAATAACTTTCACATCACTAGGGCAATCTATAAAACACTGGACAACTTGTAGTGATCCCTGTTCTTGTACTGCAGAAATTGAATACTGCAGAAATTAAATTACTAAAACAAGCTTACTCCACATCTCAACTAAATCACAGTTTAAAAAGGATGAAATCTATAAAACATTGATTTCTTTGCTATCAAATTATACCAAATTAGCAACATCACCATCAACTAGTTTTTTATTTTTAGCAGCAGTAGACAGCTTCTATTTTAAGGAAGGCAAAAAGTACAGTAATTCACAGAATTATCTGCATCTGTGAAAAACACTTAGTGATCATTATTTATGCTACAGAACCTCTTAAAAATCTGGAAGATGGCTTTTCAAAATGGTTTGGGGGTAGCCAGTACAGTATTTGATTCTATCTTTGAACACACATTAGATTTTCATATTTCATAAATAAAGGGGAACAGAATTCCAGGTGATAAAACACATACACACAATTTAACTACATATAATAACTATATATACTAAATGTGTGTATTTATGCATGTAAGAAGCATATGCATGTTTGTATTTTTCAGAAATATTTTCCTTTTAGTGCATGTATGTATATATAAATTAAAACAGGCTATGATTAAATGCTTCACACAAGCAAACTGAAACCATTTACCTCTGGGTTGCTTCAAGAAAAATTCTATGAACTGAAAGTGAAAAAGACTATTTTTCTTTCAGGAAAGAGTCTCACATTTCCAAGACAAGTCTCACATTTACAAGATGTCCTTACCCTTAAGGAGAATCTAGTATTGCATGTGGTTGGAACAAAGTCAGTGAAAGGCAGAGAAAAAACAATGTTCAGGGTTTCTCCACAAGCTGCTAGATAAACTGGGAGGGAACAGGAAAACCAAACAAATTTGTCAGAATTACTCCCTATTTTGTTCTTAGACAAAATATCAAACATAAGGTAGCAATAATTAAAATGTATTAAAGAACTCATGACAGAATATTACCATTATACAACACTGTACTTGGAGTCATAAATGACTGTAATCAATTATTCTGAAAGTATTTATTGCCTACATCTTGTTCCTTCTAGAAAGACATTGTACTTAGCACAAGGAAATTGCAGGAAAACAATAAAAATAACTATAATATCTTGGTGCTTTTTTTACCCACCAGGTTTTGGGTGTAATTCTAGTACTTTATCTCTTTATACATTTGTGTACACTGTATTTTGTTGATGATTTTTTGTTATATATGCTACTTCTTCCAAATACAAAAAAAGTGATCTCACCATTCTCCTGTTGTTTGGTGGAACAGTCAATCCAGTTGTGCTGATTTGCTGCCCAGATCATTTCAAACTGATGGAACATGACTTTGAAGTTCCACATATATGGAACAAATGAAAAAATATCAGGTGCGCTGTCACTGGACCAGTCTTGGATCAGATCTAGACCCACACCAAGCAATAAAAGGTGAGTTAGTGGCCAGCAGGTGAGTGATTCCTTAGGATTTTTGTGTTGGAAAAGCTGATTTTTGCCCTGACCACAGCAGCAGGTTACTGGGCACTGTGGCACTACCCAGACAGTGGCTCTGGCCTCACTCAGGGGATAACTTTATTAGCATGGCACCAAGCCTGCACTAATTAAGCCTTCCTCCCAGCAGGGCTAATTAACACCACAGTGATGGGGCTCTATTCTTTCCATTACTGCAGCTGGAGCTTCCAGCAACAGTTGGGTGGTGCTGTTCCACCTTGCACTGCGCCTTCCTCCTCACGGCCAGAAGCCTGAGGAGCAAATTACTTTTCCTCATCATCTGTCAGCCATAGGGACACAATCCAAATCCCAAGTAGTTGAAAACGAGCCAAGCAAAGAGGGATATCAGGAGAAATCAACATCATGGGTGACAAATTAAGCAAATCAGTAGCTGTGATAAGAGTTCAAGTAAGAAATAAATTTAGGATCACTTCATGGCAAATCAAATTTATTTAGACATTAGAAAATTAAATTATTTGTACTTCTACTCAAATGTAAGAATACCATGCAGTTAGACATTCTATAGGCATCAGGAACTTTGTCATCAGAAACAATTTGTTACCTTAAAAACACGAAATTAGAGAACCTGACCTTGCACAACTCGGCAAAATTTGAAAACAAATCCCAAAGAAAGAATATTTGACATGTGACCTATTTAGCAAAGAGGTTACCTGTAAAGAAGCTCTTCTGAGCAAAGATGAAATGATAGGTTGCTTTATAGACCTCCAGCTCACACTGCCATGTCTGTGGCATGTTCCATATGCGGGGATAGCTGGCATTGATATGGAACTGTGGGCAAGAAATGAAAGCATCAGGATCACCTGAAAAGATGACAATGCCTGACCCTGTCTCTCAGCAGTTTTCACATATGTACCCTGCTGAATAATTAAAACTGTTTTCCTGCTGGGATGAACAGAAGGTACTTCCAGTTCCTTAATAATTTAATCTCTGTCCCTCCTTCTGTGTTTGAAGGTCAAGTGTTAGTGTATTCATTTATTTGGGAAGGTATAGATGAGTTTCAGATACATCTGCTGCCATAGATGTACAAAGCAATTTGAAATGCAAGGTTTTCATCAAAAACATCACTTTTCACACTACACCAAAAAGAAAATGTCCCAGAAGAGACTGTTTTTCAACCACTGATATATTTTTCATATTCATAAAAATATCACTTGAATAAGATAATTAAAAACCAATAAGAAGGGTGATCTACACAACTACAACACTGCAAAAATCAAATATTAGGCAAACAAAAGAGTAATGGAGTTTTAAATATGTCTCAAGTAGTTCAAGTACACCTGAGTGCTTTTAAGTACTTGTGCATACATATCCTTTAGCAGAACTAGTGAGCATAATCATTAATTAAGGCAAAGCCTGCACAGGCACATGGCTACATAGTAAATGAGGCAACATTTGTAAATAGGTAATTTATACACCAAGTTAGTGCTTTTTAAGTCACTAAAGATTACACACATGCACAATTGTGTCAGTACATATAAATTCCTTATCTATTTAGGTCCTGCAAAACACATTAAAAAGGCATTTTCCTGCATTAAGAAACTAAAGACTGCTCCACAGAAAAGTCAATATGTTCTTAATTAAAAATCCCCTAGAGACTGAAGCTTTGTGCTTATTAATGCACACTTACAGCCAGCATTTCTGCTTCCAAGAGAGTCCTGTACTGCATGCTGCTGGTGGCATCCACGTGGAGGAGCTGCCCTTTAATTGTAGGTGAATAGCCTGGCAAACAAAAGTCATCAAATTATCATTGAGACACAAGAGTTAGATCAATATTTACACAATTTTTAGCAGTGATTTCAGCAGTCCACTACCAAGAAGTACCCTGAGGGATATTTGCCTTAATATCTTGCCGTGAACTGTACAAGGAAGTTTTTTTGTTCCTTTCCTTAGGAATCTCAAGATTACAAAGGAAAAATACTAAAAGACATTGACACACACAGGAATTAAGATAACTGTTCAGGAAAAACAGTAGAAAACAAATCTAGCTTAGCCTTAACTCACCATTTTCACCCACTGTCATGGGAATATTTATTTCCAAATAGGATCCTGCACCAACGTTTACATGTACAGCATTTGTTTCCTGCATTGCAAAAAAGCAAAACAGTCCAAATGTGATTTCTAGATTTATTTATGCCTCTGGCTGTCATTATCCACACCTGGTGATTAAAGTCTTTCTTGCCTTCAGAAAAACCACTAATGAGCTATCAATACATATTGATACAAAATAACCTACCTTTTTTAGGTTTAACAGTAATAAAACACCTTTTTTAGGTTTAACAAATGCTGACTGCAGTCCAGTTGGAGAAACAGCATAAAATACTCTGACCCAAGGCCTGGGAGGACAGACTAATGTACATGTCTGACACTACAACTCTAACCCTTTCAGTCCCCCCACAAAAGCACAAAACAGGGGTACAACAAAGCGATGCTGTACCCCATGTAGGAGAGTAGCAACAAGGAGAAGAAAAATCCCAACTCCTACACATACAAATTCTGTTCCCCCAGTGTTCTCCTCATTCAGAAGTATCAGAAGAAATTGGTTTTTTAATCTATCATGGTGAGCTTCATTAGAATTTAAGACTGCACAGGACACGCCCAGATCATGAAGCCCCAAGACTGCAGGAGCTGGCATGGCTTAAGATGTACCTTTAAAGCTTAAAACAAACTTAAAATAATGCTTCTAATAATACATTTCTCTTTGAAAGGTTTGCTCATAATTATAAAAAACTACGATAAAAATCACCCAGCTTTTAAAACCATAGTTCTGTAATGAACATCTGAGACAAGCAGAACTGCACAACCAAAAAGCACAGTGCAACCACAGCAGACAAAGTTAATTTCTTGATAAAGTTTCACTATTTACCCTGTTCTTGGTGAAAAGCAAATCAATGGTGGCATCTGCAATGATATTCATTCGCAGCTCAAAAGCAAGGATCTGCCTTGGTTTCCCAGGCTGAGCAATTTCTGAGACTTTCATAACTTGGTAGTCTGGTGGGAAGAAAAACTTCCACAAGCAATCCCTAGTGGAGAAAAAGAAAAAAAAAAGTTGTTTTTTGTTCTCAGAGGAAATACATATGTGTATTTGTGCATCTACTTGGTTCATTTAGCTATCTTCCTCTTAGCTGAGTCTTTAGACAACCAGTGCATGTGATAAGGAAGAATGTTTGTTGAATATCTTCATCATAGGAGCCTTCCAACTCATTACTGAAATCTCCCAAAGTGTCAATGGCAAGAAGTTAAAATTTATAGCTTTTGTCTGCAAGTTAATTCAGAAGGAAAACAAACCATGTTTTTCTTTTTATTCCTAATCCTTGGTTTCTAAAATCTGTTACAAAAGCATAGTAGCAAATCATCTATTTACTCTTCAGTTTGTGCATAAATAATTGATATAAGCCCAGAAATAAAGAAAATACAAAACTTTAGACCTCAGAATGGAAGCCACATTTCTACAGATTTTTGGCTGAATGTGCCATGAAATGCTTGACAGGAACGGCAGAGTGACGAAGCACAGACAGCAGAGTGTACATAGGTTTCAAGGGGGTGGAATTTCTTCCTGCACCCAGCACCTGGCTGTTGTAGCAGCTTAAAAGCTCTTAAACTTCCAGGATCCATCCACAGCAAGATGCAAAAGTGTTCCTAGTATGTATCCAGGAACTCTATGCACTCTGCACTCAACTGTTTTCTACTGAGCCAGTTCAGATTATAAAAAGCATTCCATTACAGGGCAAGCTTTCTTTGGAGTATTAAAAGTATCATTAATGATTCACTGACCTCATATTTCTAGCAAAAGGTTCTAGAAAGCAACATTTTCTCTTAAATGCACTATCATATCTAATGACTACTCTTTGGGCTGCCATCCTCACATTCCTGAGAGACAGGAAATCATAACAGTTTCACAGGAGAATTAGTGGAGGCCAAGTACCAGCCTGTAATTAACAGGGGAAAAGAGGGAAAGCACTGATTATGTCACTTTTGCTTAATAGTCCTTCACTCTCTAAACAATACTATTGTCCTCACCAGAAATGCTCATGGGCAAAGCATCCAGGGCCAAGTGAAGAACAAGAGAACTCTAGGCTAATATTTTGTTTAAAAATAGCTAGATAATAAATACTTTGGAGATAACATCAAGCAGCTGATTATGCTAAGCAAGGATAAATTATTCCTCCCTCATTATTTTCATAGCCAGATTTCTGTTTCCCTAAAATTTCCTCATCAATATAGAGTTTATTCCCATATTAGCCAACAGGAGCTTGATAAATCTAAAGATCACCAATTAACAAGTTAAACCTTTTACTTGATAAACAGTAAAAATACTTTGCTTACAGAAAGGGAACAATCTATTAATTCAATAATGAGAGAAATCCTAACTTTGGAAGGCCAACAAGATAAACACCAATGAATTAACTAATCTTAAACCATTGTGGCAGGACTCTTCTTTCAGACTTGGTTTACCCCAAAACACACAAATTCTAAGGAATCACACAATGGAAACTTGAGAAAGCTTTCTCAGTAACACTGGATATTAAGATGAGAGTTGTAAATCATGGTCATACCTCTGCCTATCAGCCCAAGGTCCATAGTTGAAGTCTGTCCCTTTTCCACACACAATGTCTAAACCCCAGCACGGTGGCAGGTCCTGTAATTTGCTGTCCTCATTGCTGGCTTCTCCATCATTACTCTCCTCTGTCTCCTCTGGTACAAGGCCTGCATTACATAAAATATTAAACACATTATTAAAGGAAGCTGCTTCAAATTAGCAAGAGAAATGTTTGCTTAAGCACAAGACAATTAAAGTGTCCTCATGTCAGTTTTATTTGAGAGCACTACAGTATGTAAATATCAAGACACAATTCAATGCAGACTTCCAGTGGAAGGCCAAGAAATATGACCAAAAATGACCCAAAATTGCCACCTATCTTACATCTGCACACACCATTACCAAATGTGTTGTCTTTGCTCAAGATTCAGGCAATACTTCAAGGGCAGTCAGAGCAAAAGCATATTTATGATATTTCTATTGGCTCCAAACATTGCATTAGCTCTCTTAGCATATAGATTTTTCACCTTCAAAAAAAATAAACTATCTTTGTATTTAACAGCTTGTACCTGGTTCATCCATATAGTAATAGATATCAACATCATTGGACTGCATTACAACAAAACCTTCACCCATCAGCCTTGGGGGTCTGCAAGGAAACAGCAAAAAGAAGAGTAAAAATGGACATGCCAAGATTGATCTTTATGAATTCAAGTAATTTTAAACGCAACATATTAACCATAATGGATTTGCATAATGATTTGAGAAAAAACCAAACCCTTGATGATAATATGGCTATTATTATTATAACTATTACATTAAATAACTTAAAAGTCTAGTTAACTCAAGCATGAAGGTACCAGGTTCTTCTCCACAAAAGTACTTCTCAGATATTCTAAACCACAAGTAACTACTGAAGTTTTACTTTAAGTGTTTCTTTCAGTCAAGAGTTCCTTTCTCCTTGTCCTATATAGTTCTTTCAACTGCTAATTGTTTTCTCACTAAAATAACCTTCTACACCAAAGGGACAAGACTTTCAGTAATTAGACCATTAGTTAATAAAAAAAAGAAAAAAAGCTGTTCTGCCTCAATAACACTTCCCTCAATATTAAAGGATCAAAGTGATAAAGCTAAGAGATGAAACATTTCTCTAACACTATTATATTGGTATATTACAATCCCTTTCCCACATTAATTTACATATTAATAATTCTGGTTTTACTGCAGAAGGCACTATTGAAGCTTCTCAGCCACTTTCATAAACTGTCATTTCTTGACAAAAAAAGACAATTCCTATGACTGTGTAAGAGTGTGACCTGTTAGAGCACATACCCCATTTTTACCACAGCTCACTTTCAAAGGCAGGAAACTTTGGAAAACATGGAAGACAGCAGATGCAGAAATCATGTACTGCCAGAAACTCTTCAAAAGCAACAGAGCAGGAACCTTGAAACTAAGTTTACTTTGAGAGTAACAGCAGCAAATGATCAAATACTTTAACACAAACTAGATATTGGCAATAAATTAAAATAAGATTATCATTATAAAGTATTCCCTATTATCTATCCTGAACCTTAAGCCTGCTGCCTCAAAACTTCTACTTTGACCTGCTCTCCCCACCACCATTTTTTTTCTTTTCTTCAATTTCAGAGACTTATTTTCAAAGAGTGATAAAAGTGTTGAGATGGATGTTTGTAACACAAAATGTCAGCTTCCAAAGTGAAATGCTCATGTTTGTATTGATTCCTCAGTCTGCTACAAATTTCAAGCCACTCGGATGTTTTTTATACATACACTGGCTGAAGGAATTTCTGTCAAGTTAAAACACGCAGCTTAAATTTTAGGCAAAGTAGTGTAAGAGGGCAGGCTCTAAAGAGTCAAATATTCTCCATTTCCAGTGAATTGGGCAATTTTTTTAATTTGCCCAGTAAATTAGAGCACATTTTGTGCACAGATGCCATCCTTTAGCCATCAGGAGCTACAGAGATGATAAAAGTATAAAAAGCAAATACTTAGAGGAAGCAGGAGGAAAAGCTAATAGTTTGAGTATCTTAATCCTATTTTGTTTTAATCTTATTTGTTTTCAATATTAGTTGCAGAAATTTCCTTTGTCGTCATGTTGGAAGAGTATGATTCTGTGCACAGCCACAGAATATTCTTAGAAAAACAAAGCCATGTTACAAACAGCAGTATTTGGCTGATAGAAAGCCAATTAAGGTACAAACGATGTACAGTTTATTTTATTACTTCATGCAAGCACTCAGGCTTGTGTTTGACTTCCTTCAGTTTGTTCAAGCTGCCTAACCCTGCTTATGCAAAACACACAGAGATAAAAGGATCAGGAATCTGTCTTCAAAAGATAACATGGTTTCTCCTCTACTAAGTATTCCACAGCTTTTGCCCAGTTTGGGGTTTTTATTAGTATTTCCTAAACCATGAATCTGCTTTACAGAAGTCAACACCTTAAACCTGGCATTTCAGCTAGAAATTCAGGGGTGGCAAAGCCTGGGTACAGCTCTTGTACCTGAGAGAAGGAAAACACACCTTGGACACAGGATGCCACATCCCTGGAAACATCCAAGGCCCGGCTGGATGGGGCTCTGAGCAATCTGATCTGGTTGAAGATGTCCCTGCTCATTGCAGAGGGGTTCAACTAAACAGCCTTCAAAGAAACCTTTCCAACCCAAACTATTCTATGATTCTATGTTTAATAGAGCAGAACACACACAAAAAATACACACCTAGAATAACACAGAAAACCAGCACTTTTCTCCATAAATGAAATATATTCAAAGATCCAAAACCAAAAACCCTCAGAGTGGTAACAAATATCAACTGTCTAAACACACAGAATAAAATAAACACATAGAAACACAGCAAACATTCTCTTCTTTGTGTTCTTAAAATAAGAAAATAATATGGCTACAAAAGTACTCCAAACTTACTCATCATTTTGAAGACCAACGTATCTTGGACTTGGAACCAGCATGACCCGAACATTTTCCAATTTTCCCTTCACAATGTGCATGAACTGATCAAGGTGGCTTGAGGGTGGTTTTGTGGTGTATGTCAAAAAGGCATCATCAAAGTTAATGCAAAGTGTTTGTGGCTGATAATGATTCCCAAATGCCAAGCGACCCTAAATCAAAAAGCAAACCCAGTAACTCACTAGTAATCACTCATCTCTTATACTTACATATCTATTTACACTGACCTCTTACATTACACTCAAACTCTTACATTTAAGTATTTATTTACCTATAAAAATGCAGTTGAACCAGCCATGTGCAAACGAAGAACACAGACAAAAGTCCTGGCCATAACCAGAGTTTAACATACAAGGTAGTATTTGTAGATACGACCTTGTATCTACCTTGTAGATACAAGGTCGTATCTACAAATACTACCTTGTATGTTAAACTCTGAATTTTTTCTTCTATTAGCTCAACAACAGTTTTCCTGATTCTTTTTTGCTGTTGTTCATTTGCCTTTTTTGAGGGAGGGGTGTGGTTTTGGGATGTAACATTAACCTCTAAATAATGTGTCCAAATATCTCTATTAAAACGTGCAGGGGAAAAAAAAAAGAAAACCCCAAACACCTGCAAAAAAACCAGCACACCCCATACTGTACAACACCCACAATTTAATTACTTGGTGATATTCTGGAAACCATTACTAAGTCTAAGTCATGAGTATTTCCCAGAAGTTAGAACATAGCTGTGTTTCCACCAGCACCAGCAGGATTTGTGACTGTGTCAGAGGAGTGTTGATGATGTAACTTTAACTTTTTTAAAAGCATAAATGCAAAGAAAAACTTTGAATAGAATGTGTAAGAAAAATGAATGGCAAATACTGATAAATAGTTTCCTTGTAAGGATCTTTTCACTCACCGTGCTCACATTAACTTTAATGACTGGAATAAGTGATCTCCATGAAGAAGAGGGGTCTTGAGATTCTGTTTTTACTTTAACACTAAATTAAAAGAAAGAAAAAAAAGGGGGTTATTATTTTGCTTTTTCTGCAGAAGAGCCCAGCAAATTTTTCTTCTAGAGGTCTTCAGGACACAGATCTTAGGAACACTCCTTCCCCAGGAGGGTGCAAGACAACTTGCCAGGCTTCCCAAGCCTGGGAGAACAGCAGGAAGCACATGGAGCTACACCTTGGTGCTGACACAGGTAGGAAACAAGCATGCCTTGTTTAACTCAGGGCAATAGTTAAATAAATCTTCCTCAGAGGATCTTGGTCTGTTCTAAATACTCCTGTTGAGGCATGGGATTTTCATTTCCCAAGACGCATCCTCCTCAAAGGCAGAAAACCTTCTTGTGCCTGTCAATAAGGGCTTGAGATAAGAACACAACGAGACTGGCTGGGAGACAGAGCCCTTACTCAAACTCAGGACTGCCACAGCCTCCTGCAGCTGCCCACTCTGAAATTTAGCAACTGGCCAGCAGCAGTGGCAGGACTCAAGTCTCATTAGATCCTCTCTGCTCCTGACAGTAAATCAGTCTGGTGAGGTCCTGCCCAAACAGAGGCTGATTATTGAACATCTGTCTGCACTGCACATAAGCCATGTAAAACTCCTTATATTTCCACTCCATTTTCTGGGGTACCCCAAAAAGAGGAATTAACAGAAGACAGTTTGTGTAGCTGTACACAAGACCATAGAGATCCTCACATTTTGCCTGTTCAATGTCTTGAGCAGCTGTTACTTCTACTGAGCAAAACCATTATTATTCTGCATAATCCTCCTCAACACATGCTTCCTCTCCACACTGTATTTCAAATAGATTTTTCAGCCTGTCTCTGATCATTAAACAAGAGTGCTTGGTTTGTTTGGCTGTGTTTTAAAATTATTACTGGTAGGAAATCTGAGGAAAGGGGAAAGATTCAGACTGTCAGATTTGTCAGTGCAATTTCTCTCAGTAGTGCTTCCCTCATTTGGCCTCCAGAGCACACGTTAACAAAACATTCCCCAATTAGTTCGGCACTTTGCAGAACAAAGCATCAACAAAAAAGCAAAATTAATAATTATTTACCTTTCAAGATTGGTGTGTGTTCTCTGCCTTCCATTCACTTGTGCTCTCTCATCATCTTTCTTTGCTGGAATTATTGTGGGATCCAAGCCAAACAGTTCTTGAAGTTGTCCATAAAGCTCAGAGCGGTTGTACACGTGAAATTCAAAGTCATTCACCATAATATACAGTCGAGTTTCTGCCTTTGGATCTAACCAAATAGTAGGAAAAGAGGTTCTAATTCTATCTCAACATTCCCTTGGAATATTTACAGTTCCTCAAAAATGCACATTTTGCAAAACCAATCCACACAGTACTGAACAGCTGCTGAAGTACATATTAAAAAGCAGTACAAAATTCCACAAAATAATTACAGCTTTCTAAGCAAATCAGTAAAACTTGGCAAATAAGACAGCTGCATACAAAATATTAAATCTGAAAGGCATTTCACCCCTAGGTCACAGTCCAAAAATAAGTCCAGACAAAAACTGCACAAAATGGTAAATGAAGTTTTTCAGTCTCATGTATAAAAACAAACAAACAAATATCTCTCTTGATGCATAGAACAGAAGCCTCAGCAAACATTTCTGCTTTTTAGCACAGATATCACTGAGAGCAACTCAATCTCAAAACACAAATGGTTTTCTAGCCAAGCTCCCCGGTACAGCATGCCTGAAGTGGGAAAAAGCTTTCTTTTACAGAGAAATAATTACTACGCAGAACTAACCAGATCATACTCATTCTGCACAATCAGTCAACATTCTCACAAATTTAAGATTTCAACTGTTATATCAGCTTGGCTCTCTGATCCTTAAAACCTGTTTTAACATCTGCTGATCATACAGAGAGCTGATTGTGACATACTTTTGCCTCAGAAAGTGTGACCTAATTATGCAGTTAATGTGAGGGAAAAGCTCGCACCACTTCCCCCTAATTACCCAGTTGAAAGAGTGCCCATTACACATTGACTCAAGAGACCTGAGCTGCTCTAAAAACCTCATCTGGTCTTGCTAAGTCAAACAGACTTCAGGCAGCTGAAGAACCAATGGTTATTACAGCAGTCCCCAAGCTGTAACTCAGGGGGTACAAACTGAAGGCAGCATTTCCCAAAGACACGAGAAATTAAAACTCAGAGCAAACATTTGTGGTCAGGGTCAAAAGAAGGAATGCAGATGCCCAAGATCCAAGGTTTAGAGACATCTACTTGATTAAATGCACCCAATTTGATAAAAAACTCATGTGTCCCTCAAAATCACACATCTCTGCAACACTGTCCTAACTTTTCCCCTATCACATCTAAATACCAGAAATTTCCATATAATTATAAATATATATATATACATAGAAAGTAAGTTTCCAGAACCCATTGACATCACAAGTTTCTTGAAGAGGAGACAGAGAAAAGTTAATGAGCCAGCTTCAGTTCCTTCCTGTTTTCATAAAAGCATCATCAAATCCATTTGTTGCCAACCTTAACTTGCATCACTAAGGCAAAGAATGACATGGACAAAGATTGGGACACACAATTGCTCACCCAGGAGATCTCAGCAGCATCAAGAACACAAACAAATGTAATTCTTCAATTCCTGGATGCAAGCATTAGACTTGATTTACTAAATGAAATCATAGGTACTAATTCATTTATTTAAAGGGGAATTTAAAGAGACATGTATCTCTTTTTCCTAACCACAAAATAAGGTTTGACCTCCACACATCAATTTGGTTTGCTAAAACACTTTTGGAAAAGAAACAAAAAAGGGCAAGGAAAAATAGACAAGCAAATCTGAATGTGATGCTACTAAATTATTCAAAGCAGCATTTATGTAGGTTATGTACAAGTAACTACCAGATTGTTTCACAATGTGAAAATTGATAATGGGCTGTGGCACCTCAGCCAAGTCACTGGGGTGTGCCCTATCCACAACATGATCCTCCAGCTTTTGTTCCTAAACCACTTCCATTTCCCAAGTATATACAAAACCTCAAGTTCCAGCATGACTTAACACTTCAAGAGCATTTTAGTCACATTACTTTTTTTGTCAGACCAGGACACCTCTAACTTCTGTGGTTACTTGGATTATTTGTCCACTAATCACCTGGCCTTAAATGCCAGCAGGAAACGTTAAAGCAAAGCAAAATTGTCACCATAGAGGACAGGCAACCATCTTCACTGCACTAAATTAAATTCATTTTTCATTCTGAGCCACCAGAGAAATATGTTTTAGCAGATGAGGACAATACTATGAAAACCTGTTGGACAATAACAGGTCTGGCAAAATCTAATTAACTCTAAGACTAGGTTCCACTTCTTGAATGACTTTTTTATTGTAGAGTTAATTTGAATTGTGCCCTACCACCTCAGAGGGTAAGCAGTGCCTCAGTAAACAGAAATGGGCAGCTCTTCCAAACTCCTATCACTGCCCAGAGTGGAGTCTCACATTCACCTGACTGATTCTGCATGCAGCACTGCTGCCACTGCTGAGTTGTACTGACACAGCAACAGCTCCATGAGCTTGCTGACAGCTCTGAGAGGCTTCACGCCAGCAGAAGCCACTTCCAAAGGCAAGGTGGGAAAAAAAACCCTCCAAAGCTCAATGACCCTCTCAATTAGTGTACTCAGCTGTAGATAGCTGACATGTCCAGACCTCCTTGAATAAGCAATGGAGCTGTGATGGCTCCAAAAGTCAAGAGAAGCAGGACTTGAGTCTCATCCAACAAGATTCTAATCCTATAAATGATTAAGCACATAGCCCTAGGCTACTTATGCTTTCTCTCTGTGTTTTCTGCAGATAGAATTAATCTCTTGCATCTGTGTTAATCATCCATCTTCAGCCAGAGATAAGGAAGAAAAATCAATTTTTTTATACTTCCCCACTTCTGTAACCACAGAAGTCAAGACACAGGCTTGTCAAATACTAAAGGACATCCCCTACCATAACACTTGAGCTGAAATCACAAAGCACAACACTCACTGAAACTCAAGCTAAAATCACTTGCAGAACATGAGACATCTCTATTCATCATAGTTATCAACTTCAATACAGAGACAATTATGCTTGGACTGCAGCTAATGAAGGCTACTATTAAGATTAATGGTTTGTGTCAGGAAGGGTTCATGTCCCCGATAATGAATCCTGTATTTATTGCATCTACTCTGCAACCAGTGAACAAATCGATACCTTCTGAGGATCAGAGTACTTCAGGTACACATGAACAAAGCAATTGCATGCCTGTGATTGTGCAAAGGAAGTGTGTTTCTGTGGGCTACCTGTAATTTAGACTTGGAAAGCTTTTTGGGAAACCTACCGTGCTGCTTCTGCTTAGGGTTGTACATCTTCCACCAGCGAAAAATGATAAATCCATCTTGAATTCTAAACCAAACAAATTGGAATAAAACAGAAGTTGAGAGAGCAACAACCCAACATCCTACAAGCAATTTGTGCAGAGACCTGCAGCTGAGGCAGTCTACAAGCAACATGAAAGCACAAAGCATTACAGCACACGGTGTATTACACGACTCCTGCTTTAGCTGAAGCTCATATAAAACCCCATATCCGTTGCCTCCTCAAGGCTTTCCAATTTTAACAGTAAGAATCAAAACTACAAACTATTTGCTGGCATGCTGTTCACAAAACAAATTATCCTGAATCCCAGTAAGTAAATGCCAGCTACTTGGCCAACATGAATTGTGCAGATTTAAGAGCGAGAGCACAAAGGAGTCAAAGACATAAATGAAAACACAGTTCTCCTTCACACTCCAAAGTGGTTTATTTGACAAGTATAAGATGGTAGGACAACAACCATCTTATCCAGCACTCACTTCCAAATGATAAGGCTAAAACAGCAAATGAGCTTCCAAGTATGTAGGAGTGTTAAATACCAGCACCAGGAGAGACAGTCTAACACTTATAAACACACTGCTCATTTGGAAAGCTCCATTTTGATTTGTGCTATTTAGACCTGTATTTAAAATACTTATTTAGAAGGAGGACTCGCTTGGAAATCTGTACCTGATGGACATGTCCTCTGTGATGAAATAGATTTCACGCACCATGACTTTTCCAGATAGCACAGAAAACGAAAAGGAACCTAATTATAAAAAAAAATAAAAATAATGCTTATTACCCTGTTGATTTTGCTGTTAAAGCTGTTGGCTTTGTGAACAGAGAGAATACAGCATTCAATTATCTGAAATGGGTTAACTGGGTATCTTGAGCTCCTTTTCTGAAGGCAAGTCAGAGATGCAGAACACAGAAAACAAAGTACACAGCTAAGGGATGCTGGGTTTGGCACCACCCAACAACACCACCAAGCCCCTGAGGTACATGAGTCACTCAGAAACATCCAGGTGCCATACAAATCTCAAAAGAATTAGAAAAGCTGTTTTGAATATTTGGAGTTTCAGGACATTGTGTGCAAGACCATAATCAGAGGAACAAAGATTCCTGATGGACTGTTTTTAAAAATTTTAAATGGCTGTAAGGATTTTGGTCCAATTATTACAACAAATTATGTTTGCAGCAACAAGGATTAATAAGTATGAAAAGACCAGCAGGTAATGCAACAGCCCAGATTTTTCCTAAGGCTTTTCACCGCACCCACAGAAAGTACACCATAATTTAAAAAAAAACAAAACAACAAAACCCCACCACCAAAATCAACATTAAACAACTGAAACCAAGCAGCAAATTGTGGGATTTAATTAACATTATGTTCTACTTGTTGATGAGGTTCATAAAGAACACCACATATTTGGCCAGCCATGTCAGCTGTCCTTACTTAATGGCAATTTCACAGAGAAATTTTAATAAAAGCCTACAGATCAAGTGTAGCAGCCAGTAAGTATTTTATCTATTTTGCTCTTCCAAAAAGCTGGATTTGAATGTGGTTTGCAATTCAGTTCTTAGGTTCTTGAGGATATAAGCAAATGAATTGCAAGGGTGTCTGTGGCAGGCCAAGTGTGAGTGGGATTTTTTGGTTTGAAGTTTTCACTACATTTATGAGGTACAGTCGCAGAAAAAGTCCAGAACTAAAGTCATTGCTATTCTGTGAAGTAGACAGAGGAAGGCAGAGGAGAAAGTGAAAGAAAATTAGAAGTGTGATCAGTGAGGTTGTGGGCTACAGCCCTCTGTGACTCAGCACCAGATATTTTTGTAAGTGGGTGAGTGCCCAAGTGATTTGTACTGACCTGTTTTATTGAAAAAAGTTTAAAATATTTTAATAAAAAGTTAATGGATTTTGATGCAAAATGTTCTAGCCAGTATCAATTCCACATACCATAGTCCCAGTATGGACCAACCTGTGATTAGTTGTTCTGACAGCTTATTTAGAAAGCAAGGGCAGTGCTGGAACGGGGACTTAATGCTTGAGTCTCTGCTTGGAATCCACTGAATATTTTCAAATCACTCTAATGAAGGAACACTTGAAGGAAAACTTGAGTTTACTTCAAGATTTCAGCAAACTGCAGCAGACAAAGATTGGCATTACATGAATCATAACTTACCAATATGGATGTAGCCATGTTTATATAATCTGTTAAGAACCAACGTTAAAATGAGTCCAATGTTCCGGGAATTATAGTAAGTTAGGTAGATAATCCATCCACAGGACAATATTGTTGCTGTTGAAAGATTACAATGAATTAAAGCATTTTTAAAGTACACTGACCCAGATAAAAACCTTACCTATTAGGACTATGAGGCTTAGCAGTGTTCTTCCTGCTCTCCATAAAATTTGAAACTGATGGGACACTTGAATGGGTGTTTTCAGAGAGATGGTGTGAGCAGGGTGTGAAGAGATGGGGGGAAAAGGGGAAATGGGAAGTCCAGAAAAACATAGATTCTTCACTGCTCTTCCATTCCCCAACATATAAAAACCTGTCCTCCCAGAGGACATACAGATGCCATCAATTATTTCATACATCACTTACCATCTAAGAAGTTAGATTTTATAGATTGAGTTCTAACATGCATTGTCCCACACGGACATTTATTTCAGAACACCCTAAAAAACCTCAACACCAAAGTCATGCTACATACCTTCCCTACTCGTCTCCCAGTTGTGACCTGTAACTTAAATTTCTAGTCTTTGACATATTATCACAGGAAACACTATCATATACAAAACCATCTCCTACAACACTGCCTCCTGAGAGAAATGCACCAGCCCTTGGGTTAGCAGAAATACCTCAACAGTTCAAGCATGGAATTTGATAGGGAAAAAAGGAAATAGCAATCCAATGAGAAACAAGTTTTTTTTAAAAAAATTAGGTCTGCTAATCCCCAAAGTAATTTTTACTTTAGTTGATTAAGAGCTAGTAACCTATTTCTAATTACAAGGGTTCTCTAAGCTTCCAGAAGGACAAACCCAAAAGGAATGGCACTGCCAAGGAATGGACTAGTTCTAATTCACCTTACTGATAATTACCATTCTGTTTCACCCAAAGCAGAGTAGGGAAAAAACCATGAAGTTTGTACCAGAATTTTTTTATTTATGCTAAAAATGGATTTTTTTGTGAAAAATCTGAAGAGCAGAAACACATAGGAACCTTAACTTTGAAGAGAGCTCAGATAATTACTGAAAAAAATATTTACAAAACCTATCTATCTGTTCCTTTATTTTTTTTCCAAATGGATCCAAGTGCGAGCAAAACTCAAGCAAACCAAGTCTGTGTGGAAAGAGCAGGGATTGTGGAATCTACATCCCAGGAAAGAAATTCCAGCTGGCATTGAGGGCAGGCACACTCCAAGGACAGTGCTCACCTCCCCCACGTTCAGGTGAGTAAGCTCCTCCCTGCTGGTCCTCTCTGGGGAGGGAGAAAGGTGGGTTGACTCACACTCTGAGGGTCCATGGAGTTTAATTTGAGATTAAAGTTCAACTTGGCACTGCTAGATGGCTGCAGTCAGGAAGGTGCCCTCTCAAGGTGAAACAATACTGACAACAATTGGGAAACCAGTGCGCTTTCCAGGCTGATCCATTGCCTTCAGCACTAGACTCACCTCTGCCACAAACTGTAGCCTTTTCCTCCACCAAATCCCATAAACTTCATTGATTTTATTATTATATTCTTGATTTTTAAAGCCTCTTCACTGAAACCAAGTTTTGGAAATTGCATTTCAGAAGTTTTACTGCATGTGATTTTTAGAAATGATTCCAGAAGTGAGCAATGGTTCTTTGAGGAGCACGTTCATTTCTGGAATTCATCACCTTTTACTGAGAGCAGTAGTTTGCTGTTTCAGCATTCAGGAGAGGAAAACACTGATATCTTTTTATGCTCCCTTATAACAGGATGCCATAGGTCAGCAGATAAAAGCAAAGGAGGAAAGGCTGGTTGAAATTGGGTTACTTCATAAACATCATGTGTTTCTATCCAAACCTCATAACAGGAAGCAAGTCAAAGCTTTTGAAGACAAAATTTTCAGATCTATTTGCATCTGTTCCACATTTTACCATGAGCTACTACCAGTGACTTCCCCTATTTTCATCTTGACTACACTGAGAACCCTATGTTGAATACAAGCTTTCCATTTCAACATGCTAAAAGTGAAACAGATAAACTCCCAAATAATTTACCTACATCCTTTCTATTTAATTTGGCCTACTGAAAAATAACTCCAGTATGTCAATAGCCAATAGACTTTAACTTGTCAGAAGGGCAAATGAAAAAAAGTTGTTGTTCATGTGTTGCTCCTCACTCCAAGTCCAAGAGTCAAGGCTGGAAAGCAGGCACTATCTGCTTTGGAAAAGTCTGAATTCATTGCACACTTTCAGTATTCTTACATGGACCCGAGTACAACTTCACATTTAGTTTGCTGTCCTTGAGCCACTTGTTTAGAGATGAATAAAAATGCCTACACCAATACAAGCAACAACACTAGTGCTAAAAAAAATAATCAGCATACCTAAATCAGGCATGTTTACAAATCCAGCTCATAACTGACTGAATGACAGCTTGGCTTAAAGGCTCACTGTGGCCCACAATTTAGTCAGGAAGCTGGGTCATTAAACACAATAGTCCTCGGATCACTTTCCAAACTACACCAGATGAAACTACCAGATGGCAGGTAGGCACATATTGGAAGTTATGGTAGCTGACTGCCATGCTAATCCTTTGTTATGGTATTACAAAATAAATTTAACCAAGACAGAAGAGTTAACCTTACCTACTAACAGCCAAACCACATTGGAGTCATGTTCTGTCAGGAAATCTTCCAGCTGCGTGATACTTGGGACAAAACTGTCATTTTTTCTTTGATCCATTGCTACACTGTTTTTGCACCAGCACCTATAGAACTGAAAGAAACAGAAAGCCATTCCAAAATCAAAATGAATAACAAGCACAGTACAGTTTGGAAAAAATGGACTATGTACCATCTTAAATTCTCTCCAGCAGTCTGTTTCACACAAATACACAAGTACTTGTTTTATTCCTTCAATAACAACTTCATGATTTTCAGCTACCTCCTCTTCTACTCCAAAGCTCCAAAAACATTTCCAATCATCTCTGCTGGAACAGTTTCCTGGCACAAGACTGCCCCAAACAAACTACACATCAACAAAATACCAAAATATGCCCTCCAAATTTAGTATCTTGGATGCCCTGTACAGCATACAAAAGCAAATAAATGTCTAAAACTGTTGTGCCACAGCAGGAAGTCAAAAGGCAACTGAACATACAAGTAAAAATGAGGCTGAATGAAGCTCACTAACATGCAAAAATGTAACATGAGACTAAACCCCTGCCCTTGCAGAAGGAAAGGCCAAAGGAGACACTTCTGGGAGTTACGGAAAATTCCCCAAACCCCCTGATCTGCTGTGTCCATAATTCTGCTTGAGGATGGGTTTGTATCATTCTGTTAAAACTGACTATCTGGTGGATCTGTCATAGAGAAGAGAAAACCAGTCCTTTTGATCTTATACACTTCTTCAAACCATCCAAAAATCACCTTGCAACTGGGTTAATATTAATTAAATCTGATTAGCAGGGAGTTGCTCAACTCAGCAACATCTGTAATTACACAGCAGTATTTTTGTTGCATTGGTTCATTTGAAGTCTTCTCCTTTGGATGTTATATGTCATATCTTCTTATAAAAAAGCAGCATTAATTCTGCTTCTTTTTTTTATCTTCTAACACCTTCCAGCTCCTGGCAGCCTGTCTTCCTGACAGTATTCACCCCTCAAAAAAATATGAGTAGACTTTATTCCCTTTTGTTATGAAGTGTCTGTTGGTTTCTCCATCAAGGGCTCTAGAACATAAAACTAACATTGATGAGTCTTTAATTTTTCAGCAAAATAGCTTTGAATAATTAGTATTTGCAAATGTTAGCTGTAAAAGTAGCAATTCATCTGTTTTTACCCTTTAATACTCAAACTATTCTTATTATTTTAACTGGAAGAAGTTGGAGAAAAACTGCCTTTAATGCACTTGTTTCTCCTGTTGTACCTGAACCAACAGCCTGTGTTTAGAACAGCAAGAGGAGTACAATCCCAAGAATAAGGGTTAATAATTTGTTCATTACCCCTTCTGCAAGAAGACACAGAATAGGGAGGAAATAACATGAATGCAGCAAACAATTAAAAAAAAAAAAAACAACAACAAAACACAATGAACCAACACCAGTTTCCAGCAGGGATGATAAAAAAGCTACCAACTTACTCCCCTACAAGGGGGAGGAATAAGAGGAATAAACATCACACAAATGCACACAGACTAAGAAAGGAACCATTGTTTCAGAAGGAACTTCAGAACAGCAAATTAAATCACGTAATGGCACTGTGATTTGCTTTAAGACATCCACAGTACCTTGATAAAAAAGCCACATGTCAGTTTGTATGATGGAGCAGATGATGCCTCTGCAGGCAGCCTCCAGACCCCTGAATCACAGGGTAAACAGAGAAAGCCAAATCAACACTTGCAGCATAAAAGGATGCAAGGACTTGACCTCTCTCTTTCTCACCTAAGGACAACAGGGTCACTCTGTTGTGACCAAGATCACCATGGAAATGTTGTCAGTAGGTGAGGACTGTCTATCTATTGCCTCAACCCCCAATATTTAACCTCATCAAGGAAGCAAACCATGGCTTTTTCCTAAGAAATTATCACCCAAATTACATTATACTGAAACATGTAAAAAAAAATCATTAAATAGGACAGTGGCAAGACAACCTGGAGACTGAAAGTATTCAATCTTGATACTTAGCTACTTAAATAAAGACCGTGCTCATTTTTTTTTTTGTCATCACTATCCATAACTATAAACATACATGCAATTTTTTTCTGGGATACATTTCCTACCTGCATGCAAATAAATTCAGGAATCCCCCATCACTCAGCATGTGTCAGTACAACATATTTGAGCTTCAAAGATGATCCTTTAACACCCTGGCCCACTGATTTGGTTTTTTGCTTTAGTTAGGTTAGTCTTTGCCCTTGATAAAGCTCCTTGAGGGAGGATGCTGGCAATAAAAGGGTAACAACCCAAAACCAGCCAGTAGCAACACCTGCACAGGATGAGAGCTCTCAACACACCTCTCAGAGCAATCAGGTGCTCAATCCACTTCGATTATTAATTACTGTAATAAAAAGGGGATACAAGCAGAGACTTCAGGAGTACACAGTGTTCATAATGTCCCCAAGCATTTATAAGGCCCGGAGGATGGAAGGGGCAGGATCTGCACCATCAGGATAACTTATAACAGGAGCAATTTTCCTCTCAGGATAACTCAGAGGAAGAAATGCCATCTTTTCAGAACAGCTATTTGCTACTTTGAGTAACCAGCATTTCTTTGCACCTTCCAGCCCCTAGACACTGTAACCATTGGTTTAACAGCTGGGCTTGCAGCCTTCCTCCTCCACGCCCTATACACTGTAACCACAGCTGCGAGTCCTGCAGCTCTCACTGCCCACACCCTGCTGCATTTACATTTACTCCTGGGTGCAAACTCAGCTTTGCCACCAGAGCAAACGGCTGCACTCTCCAGGAACAGCGATGCATAGGCTGCTGAGCCTGGAACGTTCTTTCATGCTGCCTACTGAATTCTCTGAAGTAAACCCTACAAGGAACTACTCTTGGAATGACAAGACCCGAGGGTGTGAAGCTGACTCTTGCCAACCATGCAAATACACAAAAGAAAATTTAACAAAGAGGAACAGAAACCCAGAAGTTCACATTTCTATCTCTGCATTTATTGAGCATCTTTTCTCAAGGTCTGTGCTGCTCTGTGATGAACAGCTCAGTCAGCATGCTGAAATATAGTCTAAGACCATGATAAGTGTTTGGATTTATTTGCCTTCCCCCTTGCCTTATTGTTTAAACACATTTTTACTACTCATTATATCACTTGTGCCTCTCATTTGCCACACACCACGTTAATAAATACAAAACGTATTAGCTCTCTCCTGGGAAGAAGACAGGAGAAAAGAAATATTCTGTAGGACTGAGGTGACAGAACACTGATACTCATATTTTATCTTCACAGCAGTCCTTTAGGGCATCGTGTAGTTGTCTTTCTCCAAATGAATATCTGAAGCAAGGAGAGATAAAGGCCAAATCCCTCATTTATGATGCCCAAACTGAAATACCAGAGGACTGCTTTTCAGTTATGCACGTCTGGAGCACCCAGCAGGCTCAAGGCAGACATTGGACTGGGTTAAAGATATGAGAGCTTGATTTCACTGTGAAGTTGCAGTGCATGGTCAGCCAGGCTGTCTTTATAGCAAGAATATACGCTTAACAGACTTTAAAAAGTGAATTTTAATTACTTGTGTCACACATAATCCATTCTTCACAGTACTAAAAAGAGGCAAGGGAAGTTATAATCCTGAGGGGATGCACTTCATTTTCAGCCCGCTCCCAGTGTTACAAGCCCAAACCAATTTTCACCGCAAATATTTCATCCCTAAAATGCCAAATACTCAAAAGCAGCTGCTCCTAATCTTTATAAACTCGTTCCAGTCACATCAGATAGGAAAACTCGTTTTAACCTCAGCCTGGCAAATTAACTCAACACCAAGAACAAACCTCTGTTTGAGCTAAGTCATTAAATATTCACAGGAGGCATGCATATATGCAAGAGCAGGCAGCAGAGAAACCAGAAACTCGGTGACCAGAGTGCAGCCACTTGGCAGGGACAGCTGCACCCACCTGCAAAAGGTCTGTCCTGCACCTACAGCTGAGCACAAAAGCAACAAATGTTCTACTCAGTGCCTGGGAGCACTAGGGTGATGTGGGTCTTCAGCTGGGCAAGAAGAGGAGAACGAAAAAGAAATGCCTGTTTACCACATCCTTTGTAAAGTCATTTTCTTGGCATGTCCTTGTACAGACAGCTAAATAAAAGGGGTGTCCAAAGATGGGGGAAAAACTGGCATTTCATCTTAAGAAATACTTTTATATGGTCATGAAGTGGATAAGGAAATAATGGACGTGGCCAACTCTCTTATTACTGCTGGAATTCTCAGGAGAAATAAACCAAGAGTTTAAATTTGCCAGACATATCCCTCCGATCTACACAAAATCAAGTGCTTATTGAATATATGTTAATTGGCGTTATTAGAGGTTAACTGCCATTCCAAGGATACTCCCAACTTCCACAGCAATTACTAATCAGTGGAGTTACAAAGTGACACATTAAATCCCCCTGGTGTCAATAAATGCATGCAGATGACATGTCTGGATGCCTCATCTCAAAAAAGAAACCATACCTAAGGCAGCTCTTTAAAGGAAAGAATAGGTATTTTTTGCATTACCCACTCCATCACTGCCTTGCAAAGGGTCTCCAGCACTTCTGCTATGAAATCAGAGGTTTAGATAAGTAAATGATATAATAAAAGAGGCTCACAAACACAGACACAATTTTCCTCTCAGGATATTCTTACACTGTCAGCACCCAGAGGCACATTAAACACTTCTCACAAAACAAAAAGCTGCCAACCTTGGCACCTATCCCAAAACTCTCCAGCTAGGTCAAACATTTCAAACCCATCCCAGCACAGCTTAGGAAACTCAGCTGCTCTTCAGTCAGCAAGCAAAGGAAAGAGGAAGGAAGAGAAGGAAAGTTGTTCTCAAAAAAAAAAAAAAAAATAAAAACAAAATAAAACAGACAAAACACCAAGGGAAGTGACAGCACCCACAGAGCAATTCTGCCACGGGGCAAATTGCATTGCCTTCATACCTGGTACCCAATTAAAATGAGCTTTTTTAAGAAAACAGCAAAGAATCAGGTCTATTTCCCTCCCTGCCTGCCCGTGCTTGAAGTCCCACTAGCGGTAAACTGTAAACAAAATAAACGAGAGCTTTAATTATGCTAATGAAATCCTGCTACAACCCCCAGCAGAAGCAGCTGCGCTGAAAGCAGAGCCCAGCAGAGCCACACCTGGTTGAGCCGGTGTGTGGACAGCCTTAGCCAAACAAAATTTGCACTACAGTAGCTCAGCAAATAACAGGTCTACTTCAAAATTAATTAAATCAAAATAAAGCATACTCAAAGGAACGGTAAGATACAAGATAAAAATCATTCTCACAATAGCCTGCCCAATGAGGTAGAGTTTCACAGCACAAGTGGTAGCTTTTATTTATCTATTTTTAATAGTAAATGACAGGAGTTTTCCCGGGAAAGAGATCAAAGACAAACCCCTGCTATGGCAACCAACACACAGTACTGCCACTGCTAGCCTAGGAATACCTGGTTGAATTGGGATGATTTTTCATTTAACTGTTTAAAATTAAAAATATACTTCTTAACCTTGCCTCCCAGACCTCTTCAGGAGAGCTGGTTCTTTTCCTGCTTACATTGCCAGGCTTTGATGCTGCAGAGGAAAAAAAGGACAAAACCAAAAAAAAAAGAAACCCCAAAACCCACAAACAGTGGAACCTAAAGGCTTACAACAGTAGAAATAAATAAGAATTTTCCTCATGCACACTCCTCAACTCAGAGAGAAAAATAAAACTATTGCCTTTGGGGCCTTTGTTATTTGTTTTAGCAACAAGGCAATAACTTTCTTCCCTCCTTTTTTTAAATTTGAGTACAGCACTGTACCTTTGAAATACCCTATGAAACTAAGCCATCTACTCCATGCCTATGAATTTTTCCAGAAGTATACTTCCTCTAAATTTCTCTTTTGACACATCACCACAACTTGGAGAAAGAGAAAGTCTTTGCCATAAATCACACGAAGAGCCAGTCTTGTAGCTACATACACCATCACCCTTAAGGGAACTACCTATAGGTTCATCCCAGCCTGGAGTCACCGCAAAGATTTTGGTGCAGCAACAAGTGCTAGAATAAGTTATGTGAGGAGATAAGAAGTGACAGGAGAAGCTATTACACGTCACAGCAGCATGTGAGAACTCTGCTCGCTGCTAACCAAAAGCATTAACTAACCTCTTGCCTATTTCCCACAGGATAAAATGGTGCAAAAGAGCAATCACCAAACAGCAGCTGATGCACATTTCGCATGCCAAAGTTCTCTAACAGCATTCCCAAAAGGGTGAGTGACTTCAGCACTCTATAAACAAGGATAAGATCTACTTAAATTCGTCCATACCTTCACACAACGAGCCCAGACGACCCACCACGAGCAAAACCTACTCACGATCACAGTCAGAATGTGCAAATTCAGGCCATGACCCTAAACAAACACCCCTGATCATCCATTCAGAGCCAACTGCCTAAGTGGACAATCGATACTGTTTTTATCAATGGCTGTCTGAGTAACCTATTAACATACTTTAACAAACAAGAGGAATACTCCCTCCTCCCCTCTAGTTTTTCTTCTCAGTTGCCAAAATTTCTGGCCCCACTGTTTAGCTGCTCACTGCACATAAAGAGCAGGGGAGGGAAACCCTGCACGGCTGCAATAAAAAGAACAAGCCCGAAAAGCAGAATTACTGGATTAAGTGATACAACAGAAGAACTCGCATGGCAACAACTGTGGCCTTTTCTACATTAAACCTGAGAAAGTTACACGTTGCAGTAAACTGCCAACTTAGAAAGTTTTCACAAAGTTGAGTGAAGGCTGCTGTGGAGATGTGCCTTAGGATGGGAAACCAGACCAGACAGAGATTGTGATTGGGATATTTGCTACATGGCTACCTCCAAAACACACCTCCACCGTATCAGTATTATATTATGTATTATATCTGTCATGTACACGTTACATTGGTAACTACATCGGGTTTTTTATTGATAACGCAAAGTGCAAGCGCCTTATCATAACATCATTACGTATCATTACCCCTACAGCTTCAGACACACCAAAAAGCAGGTGCACGTCGCGTTAAATCACCGTGTGTGTGTTAAACCCTCTCAGGACCAGAGGCACTGGCAGACATCGCCTTTCACCGCCCAGGGACCAGCACAGGGAAACTTCCCCCGCAGGCCAGACACAACCGGAGGCTGTGAGCTCCCGCCGCCGGCCTCGCAGCCGTTCTGCACGGCGTTACCGCACGCCAAAGGGAAAACACCAAATTCCCGACACCGGAGGGGCTTCTCCTGGCACCGCTCCCCCGCGGAGCGGCCG
>NW_005054435.1:925805-952850 GCF_000277835.1 Geospiza fortis | reverse complement strand
CTGGCGGAGCGAGCGCCTGCGCGCCCGCGGCACCTGCCACTCGCCCTTGTCCGCGCAGCGCTTAACTGCGAGGCACCGGAGGGGTTTGTTGGCCGGACCGCCCGGTAACGGGTTGTTCGTTTTCCCGCCCGTCGGTTGTGCCCTTCGAAGCAGGTGAAGAAAGCCAGCCACCCGACACCAGATAAAAAGCGAATTTTCAGACATTTTTGAACACATGTGGCCATGACTTGACTGCCAGGTGTAGCCAAATAGGATAAGTACACACATTTCTTTAGGATCGCCCAGACATGATAAAACATACAGATTTCTTTAAAATCGCCCAGGCGTGCATCCTCCAGCCTTCAGTAGCACACTAGGGGAAATGAAAACAGTGACTCTGTGTGTGTATGTGTGTGTTCATGTACCTTCTTCCATCCGGTCCTTGTGCAAAGTCAACACTGGTGCTAAGCTGTCCATGTCCCCTCAATGCCCCGAAGTTTCCAGAAGCTGCACCACACCGAGTCTCCTGAGGGGTACCCATCCTTGGGCACCTGGAACCTGGCTGTTGTATCCCCTGGTACCTGCCAAATAAATCCCGTGGGTGAGAAACTGTGTGAGAAACAGAGAATCCCTAAGCCACGGTGCTGCTCTCACTGGCCTGACAGTGAGACCTGTCCATGGGCTGCCTGGATTTGCTTGGGCCAGAGTGAAACTGAGCCCAGCTGAGCAGAGGGCTTGTGGATCCTCTCTGTGAGCCACATTCTCCTGCCTCATGTCTGCTCCAGCATTCCCTCTGGTTTTCCCCGCAGAGTTTTGTACTTCCCGATGTTTCTCGTAGGCAGCTCCTCTAAGCACTGGCTCCTTCTCACAGCAGCCAACTGACCCCAAATCCCCTCAACCAACCCACCCACCCACTCTTTTATAGCACTCTTCTTATTGGCTACACCTGTGACCTGTTAAAGTCAGGCTTGCTCCTAATCTTTAATAATTAACCCAGGTGCAACTCTTTAGGGGATAAGATTACTCTCTACACTACCTTTATATTCTTATATTCTGCTGTAGAAGATGGAGGTTAAAGCTTTCATGCTGATACAGGCCTGGTTGGAACACTGAAATAGGGAATTAACACAAGGAAAAATATTTACCCCTCTACACCTCTGAACTTATTTGTTTTCTAAAGGACACTATTATTCACATTCTCTGTAAAAGAAATGTGCACTTTCTTCTCACAAAAATATTTTTATGTTTGACTAGACCTATTTTTAAACTCTTATCAATACAGGGCAGAATGTGTCCCAGAACAACCAAAATAAGGCAGAGGGAGAAATTATTTCTATTCTTAGTGTAATACCTCAACTTCAAGTTACCACGTTTGAAACAGAAAAGCCAGGATAGCCAAAACTCTGGGTCTTGCTCCAATTCCATTGGCGGGCAGGAAATGGAGAGGCTTTAAGTCTACTTGTGCAACAGATAAAATCAAGTGCAGAAGTTATTCCACACAGTATTTTTAAGCAAAGGTCAGCTTAAATCCAAAATGTTGAACTAAAATATGAGCCCCTGTGTGTATTTGTAACCTGTGATTTAACAGCTTCACTTTGCCTTAGTTCAGCCAGCAACACTGTAGTTTTCTCTTTGTTCCTTCCTTTGTTAATGCAGCAAGAATATGAACTATTTCCAAAACTGGTAACAAAGAGTAATTTTAGCAATTAGTGCCAACAATTCATATAAATTTAAGATTTAGATTTGTTTTGTTTTCTGATCCCTCTGTTTTTATGCCTGAGCATTATTTTTTCAGCATCATTTTATTTGGTTCAAGGAAATTAGTTCCCAGGCTCTCACCATGCCTTGCACATGGACAATGCAGTGAGACACTGCATCCCAGCCTGGGACAATGGAAAATGGGCACCAGGATTTTCTCTTTTTAGGTGGCTTCTTGGTGTTATGTGCAATTTTCTGACCCCTGAGTGCAGCTCCCTGGAAGCAGGGCTGTTGCCTGGCTGTGACAGGGACTGGTGGTGGCTGCTGTAGGTTAGTGCTGACGTGAGCTTTGTGGATTCTCACAGCACCCCTGCCTGATTGCCTGCTGCTTTTTTGAAGATTGCATTTTTGGGATGTTTGCCTCTGATGCTGATTTCCATCACCAGTTTCATTCCTTCCATTGCCTCCCATGACCTTTTGGGGGAGTGTCTATAAATTAGCTCCTGATATTTTTCCCCTGCTTTCTTTTCATTCTCTCTCTTCTTAAAGGAGTTTTTTCCTTCATTTTCTTTCCAATAAGGAATGATGCCGAATCGCTTTTCTCAGCCCTTCTTTCTGTATGCTGATTCCAGACAATAAAATATATTTGACATTTGAAATTTATTTGTAGAAGTTACTTTTAAAAGGGTAAACTAATAATGAAAGCTTCAAGATACCTTAGCCACACAAACCTAAAAGCTCATGTCATAGGAGAAATGAATTGATTAATTACCTTTGTCTTCAGTAACCCAGTTGATGATTCAGATCTGAAGCACCAGGAAAGCCTCTCCTGACACATTGAGCCATTCTCGGGGCACTTTGAGTAGGGGAGATGAAATATAATGCACTGCAACACAGTTCAATACCTTTAAAGCAGAGTAACAAAATGACTGTAATATGTAGATTCACATTTTGCAGGCTGGGGCTAAATCAAAGGGTTGCTTCACCCCTGTCTGCTCTGTAACATACCAGAGGTTCATTTCCTTTTTGGGGCAAAGCTGGCAGCTTCTGATAGTGTTTTGTATTTGCACACAGCAAGAATGGCCCAGGCTTGAATGTTGTCTCTAGGGTGTAACTTTTCAATCTTGCTCAAAATTTTTCTCATGGTCTAGAAAACAGAGAATATTTCATCCTTAATTCTTCCCAGCATTTGATGCTGCATCTCTAGTTATCAGCATGGCAGCAACTGAAAAGAGATTTTGTAAATGTCTCATTATACACCTTTCAAGTTAAGGAAAGTTACATCCTCTATGCTTTAACTTGTTTTACATTGGGTGGCATGACCATTCACCTCAGTATGTTTATTTTCATGCCTGAAATTCCAAGACTTTCTTTGTAAGCAAAGAGGAATAGTTGAGTAAAAGCACTGTCTTTAAATTATTTATGCCTCTTCTGCTTTGCAGTGGAAGATGCTTCTCTGAACATTGTTCTAAAAGCTCCCAAGTCATTTAGCCCATTGCTTTATCTTTGGGTGATGCCATCCAAGGGTCAAAGAGAAGCTGATGTTGAAGCTGCCAGAATTTATTTAGACAGAATCAGAAAGCTGCTGGGTACTTGATACTATTTAACAAAAGCAAAAGTATGACTATGAATATTCATAGTCTTTTCTGGGACTTAAGCCATTTACCTTGTTAGGGCAGCCCTGGCATTTTCCAGGGGAATGGAGCAGTCAGTGCCCAACTGACATTAAATGACACTCACACGTATGACCTCTCTAAAAACCCTGCAACAACCCAGTAAGCAGAATCAGGCATTCACCATCGTGGAGCTGGAGCTGGAAGCTGATTCAGTGGCATCAGTTACTTGAAGAGACAATTCATTTAATCAGGAGGCTCTAAAGAGCCCTTGCATAGCCTTATCAGATTGAAAAGCCCTTGTCAAGCAATCCTCTTGCAGGGAGTTCTCTAAGAATACCAGGGAATTGTTTTCCTGGTGCTGTGTTTGGTACCCAAGGAGGCTGCAGTGTGCAGCCATGGGCATCTCACACCTTTGGTGGACCAAGAGCAGCATGCTAATCAACTCAGAATTCCAAATATTGCTCCCAGCTGAGACAACAATTGCAAATAAATAGGAAAGAGAAAAGCACATTACTACCACTCTGTGTATTGTGAAAGTTTATTCTGTCTTCAGCTCTGCTTTAGTGAGGGGTTTGAAGTTGCTGGAGCTGTGAGGATATCAGTGGTTGATTTATGCTTTCTCTAAATAACATCAGCATTTACTATAAGAGTTCATTCTAGATTACATTAACAACAAACAAACACTGAGCTTAGAGATAAAGAAATATAAATATTCCTTATGCAAAATACTCAGAACACTGCAAAAACTCACTTCAACAAACCAGAAGCTGCTGGGTCAAAACACCCACATCCTTTAACTTCAGGGCAAAATCTTAAATTCCTTGGTTCTTTTCATCTGAGGATAAAATCACAGACACTTAGTTCAGAAAACAAACAAATATCAATAATTTGTTTTAAGTACATAATTTGCCAGAGCTGGAAGTCGCTTGTTATCAATTACAGAATTAATTTATTCCATACTTGACCTTTCAGTACTCAGTGTCTTTTTAACTTCCAAAGCATATTTATTCAAAGAGTTTCACTGAACATTGCCTGTCTTCCAAAGGAGTTCCCCATTCCATGGTGCACCCAAAAACTGATTCTCAAACAGGTTCCTTAATTGAGGAACTCATCCTTGCTCCATGAATAATTTACTGTTGTCTGGATCTGTGCACCCAGATCTTATGTGAATATAAGAAAAATGTAGAAAGATCAAGATATTCTTAATTCAATCCCTAAACAAAATGCAAAGGACAATATAACTTACCTTACCTAAAGGATATGCTGTCACACTCCTCTAAACTAAGCAATATCATTTTCACTTTGATCAGCAGTCAGAGCAGACTATGAGAATACCAACAAACATGTTAATTTTCATTAGTTTCTTCAAACTATCACTCTCATAAACTCTTTCTTCCTGGTGTAATTAATGAGTGTGACTGTAAATCAGCACTCATAATAAAATCTGCATTTTAGATATGAGTGTTATTTAGCCAGATTCTCAGGACTGTTCTTGTGCCTCTCATTCAGGCCTATTGGACACAGATTATCCTGTGAGGAAACAGGCATCAAACACACAAAATTAACAGTGATTTCAGCAAGCCCAAGGTATAGCTTGTAGAAACCAAAACCTTGCTGAAATTCATCTATCAAAAGTGTTTTCAGACAGGACAAAACATCCTATTTCTATGAAAAACTGGTACTTTTAATTTCAGAAAATGACAGGTGAAAACAAGCAAAGAGGAAGGGATTCCATGAGATCCCATTGCTGTATCTTGGCAGTCTGTAAAACACACTTCAGTGCCCTTGTGTTGCACCTGCAACATTGCACATGTTTTTTCACAAAATCCTTCATTTATTATTTTAAAATCCCACCTTTCTACCCCACATCACTTGCTGAATGTGCACACGTGAAGCTTAATTGTGCTACTGCTTCCTTTTTTCAGTATGGATTTTTTTGGTATGGATTATAACTTCCTTACTCTTAAGGAAATGTGTTTTGCTATGATCAGTTCACTGAACCCACTAATAACCTGTGCCTGGCTTCAGGGCAGTATTTGGATGGCCCTAAAGACCCTGGACAGCCACCATATGCACCACAGGTGACAGCAATATCCAGCAGTGCACAGCTCTTTCTCCCCATCTTGTTTCTGGCCAGTTGCAGTCTTGATTTATGCTGGATTTTATTGTGTGTCTCCAGCCCTATAAATAGTTATCTGCAGGGTAACTAGAAGCAGCTGTGTCCATTCCTCCAGTGTTCATATTTCACACACTGCGTTTTGTGCTGTTCTGCTGGTAATAAATGGCATCGGATGGTAGGTTAGCTTTAGGCTTTAAAATTTCTCTTATTTTTAGTTATTCCGGCTCTCAAAAGAAGTGCATTATACTGAAACACACTATTATTAGACTTTTTGTACTAGATGTATAGGCATATAGTATAAGCCTTTTGTCTAGGCAATCTAAAACCCATTTTGAACATATAATGAGAAGTATTTACCAAGTAAAGTTTCTTTTTTAAACTGGAGACCCCATTCCTGGCACTACTAATTATCTAGAAGAATGAACTGCCACACAGCAAGTGGGTGTTACACTCTGTTGCCAGAGAAAGAGGTGCAGGCACATTCTTTTTGGTGGTTCGTGACTATTTTTAACTTCAATTTCCTTTGTAATTATTTCCTTTCCTGGATTCATAAATCTGCAGTAGCCTGTTATATAAATCTCAGCTATCCCATGTTTACAAATAATTCTGGCTTATACTCCATGTTCTTTGCACTTTGGAAATTCCCACAGACTTGAAGTTTGGGTGTACAAAGACAGACACAGGGGTATCACCCCATGTTTAATACCAGCTCTGTACAGTAAGCCTTTTTTAATAGCAAACATCCACCTACATTTCTTTTCAACCTCCTCCAGGGTTTTTGTTGGAGAAGCTACTTTTCACTTGCTGTCTCAATGACTGCTGTGTGGCAGGACCATACTGAGACTTTGTGGGAGTTTATTCCTTTCATTACTTGTTCATTTTTTGGTTTAAAAGTGAAAAGGATGGAGGAATCCAGCAGTGAATTCTTCATGCACAAATATAACATGGATTTTAAGGGGTGATATAATTGTGCCACTGAGGGAATAATGATGCTTAAGTGCAGATTTTAGGAAAATGATTTAGGGGTGAAAGAAGAGATGTGGAGGTAATAATTGTGGCACAAAAACCAGACCCAAGGCTGTCAGAATTGTGCTTGTGGAGAGCCATTAAACACAGGAAACAGTGATGGTTGATTATTGTAAATTACTGTGCAACGCAACTTACCTGTGTTCAGTGCTTGAAATCCTTGTACCCTAAGTGACCAAGGGCTTTGGAAGTTGCCTAGGAGATCCTCTGGCTCATTGTACACCTCTAATGTCATCTTTTCCCAATCTTTTTGGATAGGTGCTTGGCAGGATTACTTTGAGGCACAGAGGTGACTGCACTCAGCTAGAGCAGTGCCTGCTCCTGTGAATGGGTTAAGTGACTTCTTTACATGTATTTTCCAGGTCTCCTGTGCTTTCCAGGGTTAATGGGAAAAATAAAACCTGTAAGGACTGCGTCTCAATTCACTGTGGATACCTTCACTTCCAAATGTAGCAGTGTCAAATTGCAAAGTTCCTGCATCTTACTTTCCAGCTCCCAACACTTCAGTGTGAGCAAGGTGACTTTAAAAATGTCACTAAAATAACAAGCAGCAGTAGAAACAGAAGAGGAAAGGCTTCAAGACATACTGCATCCAGGAAATAAATTAATGAGGTGTCAGCTGACCATGGAGCTCTGGCCCATGGGGAGATCCCAAGCCCTCAGCTTGGAGAGTGGGATCATGCCAGGAGAGAGCAGAGCAGCACATGTGAGGCTTGCTCCTATTCTCAGTGAAATCACTGGAAGTTGTGACCATGGCATCTATGGAGGCAGGGCACCTGCCATTAATATTCCCCAGAGACCCAGAGGAATTGTTGCTGACACTTTCACAGTGTAATCACTGCAGATCCCACCTGGCTCGTGCACAAAGCAGTGCAAATAAATATAATGTTACTGGTAATAAAATATGATGATGGAAACTGGCTGATGGTAACACTTAGCATTGCTAATACACAGATCACAAGCTTGGAGACATAAGATTTTGGCATTTTAACTAATAAATACTTCACTAATTATATTTACAAGGAGTAAGTAATTTATAAACAAGCAATTTATCACATTTGCATTCATTAAACTAAGCAGCTTCCCTGATTATATTCTGACTATTCTGCTATTTGCCACCCTGAAAGAGTGAGGTGGTTTTTGCCTTCAAATAAAATCAGCTCTTCATTTTTTCCATCTCATGGGTAGCTGGCAAATGACAGCTCAACATTTTCTGTCTGCACAGTGTGTCCTCTCCATCTACCTGAGCCATCCTTGAAAACAGTCAACACCAGCAGGTGCTCTTGGACCACAGGTCAAAGTTACTGAAACTGTTGTTGCTGAAAAGAGAGCACTGCTCACCATTTCTGTGCTGCCTCAAAAGCTGTTATCTGAAATCCTGGATGCTTCCTATGGCAGTGGCCAGAATGAGGAGATCAGGAAGCGCTATCTTCTGGCAGAAGGACTGCGCAGTTTCCCTTCCAGCCTGCAGTCACCCCACTTCCCTGGCTCAACATGTGCACAGGAAAGGGTTTGTTGATAGACTTTGAAATGTGTTTATGGAGTTTACACTGTTATTTTTTTTCATCTTTCATTTGCAAGAGGCAGGGAAGAAAACCAAAAATCATACTTACTATGGAAAGTGTTTTCAGTATTAACTGTGCAAGGTAAGAAACTCTGCTCCTACCAGATTTTACAAGAGAGACTTCAAAACCTTTAGAAACAGGGCTTCTGCTAAACTGGCAGTATGCCTTTGACTTTGACCATATTAGTCATTGCTTCTGCAGACTTAGCAAAAAGGAAAACTGCTGGCTTTAGCACCAGCACTCCCACAAAAAAGCAAGCCTACTCTCTTTTGGCCTAGTGCAATGTAGATGCCAGCTTAGTATTTCAATCTAAGAACAAGCATCTTCATCAGTCCAGAGTCAGCCCTTCCTGGCAGGGAGCAGCCCTGGATCAAATGGTGTCCCCTAGGTGTATTTCTCTTTGTCACTGTCACCACAGACACATCCTCTGAAAGGAAAGGGCCCAAGAGTGATGCAGCTGACTGCTGAGCAGGGAGCATCATTGAAGCACCAAAATGGCTTTTTGACCAGCCAAGCTCCTGGAGTTGTTTCCTAATCAGCTCTTTTAATACTTTGTATTGATTACCAATCTAATCTGAAGCCCACTAAAACCAGTGAGGACAGGCTGTGCCACAGGACTCTGATGATGATGACAGAAGTGATGGATGTAGTGTAACTATCTGCAAACACCTGAATCCTCCTGAATACTCATTTGTTTTTTTACTATTTGCTCTCAATTTTCTACATGTTTCCCTCTTTGACACTTGCTGCTGCATCTCCCACCTGCCCTTCCCCAGCTCCCTGGGTGTATCTTATGCAGAAGGATGGAGGAGGTTGGTGCTGACAGATTGGAAAGAGGCACGGAGAGCAGGAACAAGGAGAAATTGCACACCAGCAGAGCAGTGAGCTTCTGACAGGGTGACCTGGCAGCTCCTGCTCCCCTCTCCAAGGTGGATACAACTTCTGCAGAAGCAAGAGAGTAGAGGAGAAGAGTTATGATGAGGGCAGGGAGCTCAGAAAGGGCTTGGAAACTGTACCTGGATGCTTTCCAGCTGTGTTGTTGATCTGTCTTCTGAACAAACAACCCCAGATTGGGACCTTGGCACAGCCTTTTGGTGGGATTAGCAATTTTCCTGCTCCCAGGGCACACAGGCCTCAGTGTGGGTCTGACAGGGACTTAGAGGCGATGCCTGCTCTGCCTAGCAGGGGCATGTACTGAAAACTTGCAGCTCTGATCTACCAGTCCCAGCTGAGGGTATCAGCAGGAGTGCTGGGCTGAAAATACCCCAGTTTCTCTCCCAGCAAAGCTGTGTCTGGTGCACAACTGAAATGAGATGTGAGCACACACAGCACAGCCCTTGATCTCATAGTTGAGACCTAATGACCTTGAGAAAATGAGCACTGAGCTTCTTTCCTACTTCCTCAGTCACCTCTGAGGGTCACCTCTGCCTCAGCCCAGCCACAGCAGCAACAAAGATGAAAAATCACTTTAAAACAGAGCTCTTGTGTTTTACAGCACTACTGAGCTCTTTCGGTGTTTCTCTCTGGGAAAGGTGTTTTCTTTCAGCCAGGAAAAGACTGTGACCTGAGAGTTGAAATTGATAATGACAGAATAATAAAAGCTGATAACACCTGTAGGTACCAGCAGAATTCAATATACTCAGAAGGGCTGCTCTTTGGGGTTGAGGGTTATGGTGGGTATTTGTTTGAGGGTGTGTGCTCTGTTTACATTTTAGACAGGCAAGGAGTCCACTCTTGTGTGTGCTGTTTTGTTTTTCTTGCCTGAACTGCAGCGCTGTGTATTTTAAATTCAAAAAGTGGAAACTCCAGCACGTACTTCAAAAGATTATCATGTATTGTTTTACATTCTGTGCTGGACCTAGAAGAAAGTATCAGCAACTCTCTGAGCTGTGGGAGTCCTTCCTCAGCTGCCCTGGCCCAGCTCCAGTAACAAAGTGCCTACCAGAACCTTCTGTTAGCTAAGAACTTCCTAAAGTTCCCAGTTGAACTTTATCAATGCCTTACTGTTACCCAGGCCCTGTAAAAGACAAAGACATGCCATATTAAATTAAACATGTTTCTTTGGCATGTGCAATGGTAAGGGACAATTGCTCAGACAATTTCATTTACTGTTTCAGTAAGAGCTTTCATAAAAAATTCTGATATTGGTGGACCTACATCGCCTCAAACATCAGCTTTATGCTTTTATGCTTTTCAAGCTTTTAAGATGCTGCTTCTGTAGAGTCTCTAGCTTTACCCAGACTGATAAGGAGCCTCTAAAGCAACTGGTATTGATTCCAGCCTGACAAAGGTAGCACTGGCAGCAGCATTAGGTGTCCTTCAGATGATCTATGCAGAAAGTCTCTCCTATTTGTCAACAGCAGCTGCTTGAGGGCAGTTCCATCCCCACAGCTCAGCCAGGGAACAGATCACATGAGCTCTCCTCAGCCATTGCAGTGTTAAATCAACCCAGTTACTTCAGGCAGCCACAGCAGCAGCACAGATCAGAATGGGCTGACTGCAGCAGTGAGGAGCACTCCAGAGATTCACTCCCTGGTGAACTGCTGGGCTGAGCTCTGGCACAGCACTAACAGGCAGCTCTGTGTGTCTAAAGCTGCCACCACCTTCCCAGCAATGATTGTCAGAACACAGCCCTAGTATAGGAAATGCTAAAACTGCTGTTGGGATTTAAACCCAGGGATCACCTTCTCAGGTGATAATCCCATCTCTCACCAAAGTGCTCCAGAGCCTTTTCTACGTGCATGTCCCTGACAGTGGGTCCTTTAAAGGGCAAAAGGTTCCTGCAAATCCTCTGAGCAGAAGAGGACTCATTGCCACTAGCACCACTGACAGGACTTACCTTCGACTCAGATGCAAAAAATCATAATTAAACTGAAGAACAGCCCTGCAGTCCTCTGTGTGTAATCCCTAGCTCAGTAATTTCTTCTGCAAAACTGACTTCTCTCATTAGATGCAAACAGAACTGGCTCAAGTCCATTTTCTGCATAGTAACTGAAAACTTGTGATAAAAAACCCCCAATATATTTAGCAGTATCAGTAGGTGAGCAGGTCTGCTGGCACTTTTGTGCTCCCAAGCAGCATGTTGCCCTTAGATAGGACTATCTGGAAATGAGCTTTCCCACCACAGGACCTACCTACCACACTCCAGGCTGGCAGTATTTGCTTTCCCTTCCAGTTTCCTGGTTTGTACATTCTTCTCACAGCTCCTGACTCTCACAGGATGATACACACCACCAGGCAGGCTTTTTTCCCATCTGTAGCTATACTTTTATCTTTCTTACCTGGTCTGACGGCATCTTGTAGGTTCATCCCATTCTCTTTGCAGCCTATGAAAGAGAAAAGCAAATGCAGAGTCCCTCATTCACTGTACCCCAAAACTCCTGAAATTGCTGATCTTTCATTAAATTGATCTGTTTGCAAGTTCAGAAGAAATAAAAACTACACTGACAAAAGAAGAAAAACAGTTTTTTCCACCTTTTTAAACTTCTCATAAGTTAATTACCACTGTCAATCTATAATCAGAAAGAAGGAGGGCAAATTGTCTTTTGTTCTTATTGAACCACATATAAAGACTGAATTTTATTATGAGACAAAAGGAAAGAATTTGTCATCATTAACTGTAATGGTTTCAGGAAGGAGGTTAGATAGGAGACTTAGCATCATTAAAGGTTTTTATCTAAAGATTTCCTGCCTCAAGTAATTGTTCTGAAGAAGTAAACACACAGAGAGATTATGTCATTAATTCTCTTTAATGAAGTTCTGTGGTAAGTGCTGTTTTGTAGGCTCATTTGAAGAATTTTTGAAAAAATCTCTGGGGTTTTGTTTATTTACTTATTTTGCAGATACTTTGCAAAACTGTGACTAAATAATAAATTTTGTGTTCACTCTATTGCTACTAGCTTAGTTCTTTGAAATCAAATGGGGTGGCTGGTTATTGAGGTCCTTTCCATAATTACCAGTGGAGCCTCAGGAAGCAAAACACAGATATGGCAAATTTGATTAAAAAGATTATTTTAAATTCTCTTTTATAATATTCATTTCTAAGCATAAGCATCTGGTTAAACTGCTGCACATGTCTGTGCAGTGCTGTAAAACTGTGTGGTTTATAGAAAATACCCATGAAGGATCACCTACTCAGACATTATCAGTATTCCTTGCTGAATTACTCTGAATATTCCTCCCATTCACTGGGCAGTTCCTAACACTGCAGTGTCTGCATTTCTCCTTCTGAGAGTTAATCCACATATTAAACATAACCCTGATTTGGGCAATTCATTCTTTCTGGGTTCCCATAGCTTGAAATACTGAAGCAGATTAACAGACACCAGTTCCTCAACATTAGATATATGTATATTTTCAACTTTTATGGAGACTACAAAGACATTTCTGTAGGTACTCTTCCTATTAGCAGATCTGCAGCACTTTCGACTTTTTTTTTATCTGGTAGTACAACACTCTAATTTTAAAAGCAACTTTAAAGTGTTTTCCCAAAGAGACTGCTCCTCAGGTCCCTCAGTAAGAGGTTGAAGGAAAATCATGAGAACTTGTTGCCTGCTCTTGTATAGCAGGCATGGTCTATTAGAAATTAATTTAAAACATTTTCCAGAATGGAGCTGCATTCTAGCAGCTATTGGTGGTGCAAGTAATGCTCCATTGTGTCACCAATGAACTGTCTGATTATACAATTATTTTTCCTTTAGTGTAGGACCTGACCCTCTAACAAAGTTTTAACCCTTCTTAATTTGTGGGGCAGTGTAAAACTTGTCTTTATTGACTTCTTTATAATATTACTTCTCACCTGTAACTCTTTTGGAAGCATGGAAAGTGAGGGGAAATAATCTGCCATTTCCTTTCTCATTGCACTCTTCAGTGGAATTGCTGGTAGGAAATCTGTAATGCCAATGATTTTTCAAGTGCCAGAGTGAGATTCACATGAAAACAGCACCTTGCTAAACATGATGACAAACCCCAAAGAATGCATTCTCTTTCCATACACCAGCATAACGAATATTATTTTCCCCCCCAAACTTACACATGGGAAATTAATAAAAGCAGAGAATTGTTTCATTAACACCTTCTGTCCCCAAGTACCTCTGCAGGACCTGCACCATTAGTGAGGACATCGTGGAAGAGGCTTGAGTGAAGGAGGTCAGAAGAACTGTGTAGCAAAAGCTACATTATTCCTCCCTTACAGAAGCTCTAAGGCTCTCTGCTCCAATTTCAATTTTCCACTTTTCTTGCTTCTTCATTCCCAAAGGCACATTAAAGAAGAGGGAGCATTTGTTCTCTGTCTGTTTCTTTCTGAATAATGAGCAATCATTTGTGTTATCTGATTAGGGCTTGCTACATTCCAAATTAATTAAAAATTAAAGGGAAAAAATAAAAAGGAGGAAAAAATTTTATTTTAGCATCTACAGGGTCGAATACCTTGGACAACACAGCTGCATGGTTGTGTTGTTTGGGATGAGTGCTCTTGGCTCTTGCTGCTGTGGGCATGTGAAGGATGCCTCAGCCATGGTGGTTTGGAGGAAACAAATTCTCAGGATAAAGCCTGAGAATTTTACCCTCCTCAGGATAAAGTTTGTGCAATTTCTTGGGAAGCTGAGCCAAGGTACTGCAGGTCCCTGTTCTCTGAGGTAAGGCTCCTTTGGAACAGTACAATATGCTCTTGGAGGTGTTTTGTTAATAGCATCCAAGCATGCAGGTAGGACGTAGCTCTCCTCCCACAAAGCAAAATTACAGGAACAATTAATAAAAGGTCTCCAATTCAGGGGATTATTCTGCCTGTGACTTAAGCCTGAGGAGGATCATTATCACCAGCCAGCAGAGGATCTATAAATAACCCATGGAGCTCAGTTTAGCCTCTCAGGGGGAATTCAGAGCTTTGTCTAAGTGTGGTTTGAGGCAAATATTATCATAAAGCAACTTATTGTTTTACTTCACAGTGGTGAGGAAATCAACATTTCTTATTATCAGGACAACTGACATTATTCCAGCCTGTCACCAAGACTTGTGGCAGAACAGGGAGAAAGAATGAGGCAAAGCTGCAATTCCCCAGCAGTCATCTTTCTCAGAAAAGGGGAGAAGAGGATACCCTAATTCTGAAAATGCTCAGTGATTGTTATGGAAGCAGGCTCAGTCCACCCCTTCATGGGCAGGTAGAGCAGGAGCAGCAGGCAGGCTCCTCTTCCACACCAGAAATGCTGTTTTCATAAAAATTTCTTTCATGTCTTCCTATAAAGGCTGTGCACACGTTCTGTCTGGCCAAGTATTTTGCATCTCTCTCAGCTGGGTGGTCAGGAGATGAGGACTTGCAGGCTTTATCAGATGGTGAAGTTATCCTATTAATTTAGTTTGTACATTCAACCCCATGCCTGCTGATGTGGTCCTTGCTTTAGTGAAAAAATGTTGCATGCCTGCCAGTGAAAACAGACAATATTTTCCTTGCTAAAACAGTGATATTACCTCCAGAAATGTTGATAAATCCATATACAAAGGCAAAGCAGTCCAATACCATGCTGCTAGAACTATGATCCCTTAAAAATAATGCTTGAGTAGGCTAGTTCTTCTATTTTTATCAATTCAACATTATTTACTTGTTATTAATGGCAACAGAAATTATTTTATTATTCTTAAGAACACAACCTCTCTGTTTTATCTGTCTAAAGATACTGAAGCAGCCTGATACTTCCCTTATTTATGAGCAGCAGCCAAGGGGTAACTGAGGAGAAAAAAAGAAGGCTTATAAATGGATGTCCCATCCCTGGAAGGGTTCAAGGCCAGGCTGGACAGGGCTTGGAGCAACCTGGTCTGCTGGAAGCTGTTCCTGCCTATGGCAGGGGGTTGGAACGAGGTGATTTTAAGGTCCCTTCCAAACCAAGCTATTCCATGATTGTCTGCAAAATACATTTTTCTACATGTCAAAGCTCTACCACCATTCTACATGGAAAATAGAAATATAATGGTCCATCCAATGTGAAAATAATTATTTATATACCAGTCTATGGAAATAAGTGGATGAAGCACTCCCATTGTGAGGTCTCTGTAATAAGGTGCCATGGTTGCACTCAGAATAGGTCAAATTAGGTTAGAATGGTTTCAGTCAAAAAATCCATTTTTGATCTACACATTGCACAATGAAATTAAAAATTAAAATAATAAGAGGAAGAGCAGGGAAATAAGTTAGCAAGAGCTTACTTAGCATTTTCAGGGCCCTGAGTGCACCAAGAGAACAAATTACAGACTTGCCATTTTGTAAATTAAATCTACTTTTTCATGGCAAGGGAAAAATAATGTTTAAAATTCTAACTTTCCAACTACATTTTAGCAATGTGGAGGTAATTTACAGAATTTGTGGAATCTGCATTCCTGGGCATATGTAAGAACAGGCTATACAAATATCTGTGTGAGCTACTACACTTGATCCCAGAGAACCAAATTTATGGCTGGGATTTTACACAGTCCTACATACCTGTGATTTCATAGATCTCTATTGTAGCAAAGCAGATTTTCATTTAAGTGTGGTATCCCCTAATCAACCCCTGCCATATTATTTGCCTTAATAGTTTTGTAGGTAAGAAAGCTTGATGCATAATTTATAAGTTGTTCTGTACACTAGTAATGGATGTATATGAAAACACATTCTCCACAACCCGAGTAAGAGACTCTCATCACATTTGGCCAACCTATTGACCTTGCTGTCTCAAAAGGCAAGAGAGGAAATGCACTCAAAAAGCAGCCAGGCTAAATGGAGTGACCTGTACATGTTCAGTATCTCATAATCTGAAAGACCAGTTGTATTTACTGTTACTGCAATCACAACACAAAAATGTATTCCCAGAAGCATTCTCTGGAGTAGAGCACAGTGACTGCTAATACAGCAGCAAGATGGCCAATCCAAATTCAGAGCAAAGGAGCTGGGCAATGACCCAAATATATTTGCCTGAGCTGTGACTTAGTGAATGAGAAATGAACATTTTTGTTGGTTAAGAGCAGCTCTCGCACAGAATGTTTTATTTGCCGTATCCCCAGCCTGGCCTGATTTTAGATGTATGTCAAAATCCTTTTTTATCCCTGAAAATTAATGAAAATTATTTAATTTCTCATGCACCGATAGAGGTATGCATCTTTTATATCAGCTACTATTTTTCGCTTTTTGCCAATGCTTTACTTAAAAGCTCATAAAACTAATGGGTTTGTTCTAATAAAAAGGAAAGCCCTTGAGACCTCATATTCCCTGGCTGCACAGAACTGCACAGATGAGGGCAAGCTTCTCATAAATCCCTTCAAGCTGAAAGATGTAGTAAAACTTAGGTTTTACCGTGTTTTGGAAGCCAGGAGGCATTTGCAGGCATCTGCAGCATCGAGGGACGTACCTGTTTACCTCCATGCTCCAAAGAAACATGTTCAGAAAGCAGCAGGAACCATCAACCCTGGAAACTTGAGAAGAAACCTCGTCATGTAACTGTCTTGGTTTATTATCCACTATTTTCTTTGCTACCTCAGTTTCAGGGTTCTCAGAGATTACTTCAGTTTGTGCCCAAGCTGTCATCAGTATGAAAAACTACTACTTGGCTCATCATTTTCCAGCTCTCACAAAATCCTGCCTGTCCTGTGACAGGGAAATGGTTATTTGTGACAGCCTGTGCCTTTTCAGTGTCTTCTCTGGCTTCTGTAAAGGGAAGAAATTATCATCATCTCTTTACAGCTGCCAGCTATGACTGCTTTTGAAAGCACTTTCAAACCTTTTCTAAGGTACAGGCAGATCATCTCGCCCTAAACTTGTTATGAACTTAACATTTTGAGTAGTGGCTACATCACAGCAATTATTTATGTTCTTTAAGCTCTTTGGAAAAAAAAATGAAGCACTCTGTAAGCATTAAACATCTGTTCATATGGCAACACGAGCATTCCCAGGTGAGTGCTTGCACAACGTGAAAGGTCTAAAATGAAAACACTTTTTAGAAGCACAAAATTCAGGTGGACTCAGGTCTCCTGTCTGCACTTTGCCCACGGGCCCTGCTTAGCAGTGCCCACTTGTCGTGTTCACATCACTCCGACAAGTGAAGCTCCCTGGATGAGTTGGGATTATCAGGAAGGAGGAAGGTGAACACTGCAAGCTTTGAATAGAAATCCAAGGTGGCTTTTGTACTTGGCACCTTTTCACCTTCTCCCTGATGTCCTCTACCTGTGTTTTTCCTGAGGAAGTGTGCAAGTCTGATAGGAATCAAAATCTTGCAGTTACTCTTTTGGCATTTAAACCCTCACTTCCAGCAGTGGATTCTGGCAGAGCTGTTGTCTCAAAGTTCTTACCATGCCTCTAATGTGCCTGTGATAATACAGAAAACCTTAGAGAAAGGTGGTAAATCAACCCCTTTCAGAGATTTCCCTTTCTGACCATAATGCACCACCTGACCTCAGGGACCAATTGTAGGTGGCTAAACTGGAAAGCCAGTTAGATTCCCTTGTTACACTCCCTAATGCAGGCATTTAGAGTGATTGTTTGGAAGAGCTGCTCCTTTTCTCCACTGATACATAAGGGACATAGGAAGGCTCTTAATCCATTACTTAATTTAGAAGTTATACAGTGTGATAATCTTCTCTGCTCCTGCTATGGCTCACTGCAGGACGTTCACCTGAGCTCTGAGGCAATTTAATAATTAGCATGTAAATTGGAGGGAGATGGATTTTAAAGGCTCTTTGCCTTTAATACTGCAATAGTTATCTAGCTTGAAAAAATGGCATGCACAAATCCACTGTGTTGCTGCATGCAGTCCCTAGACAACAACAATGGTGTTCAGTCATGGAAAATTATTTACTTGGACAAAGATGAAAGATTCTAGAGTAGCTTTCTAACAAAGGACAAGACAGAAGCAGGTAAAACACCTAATTACTTTCAAGACAAGTCCCTTTAGATTTAGGGAGAGCATTTTGTAGCACTAATGGGTGCCCAGGCAGCAGATGCCCTGCCTTGCCCTTTTTCTAAGGGTGTGGTCCTGCCACAAATAGGACAGAGTGGAAGATTATGTCATTCTGAGATACTTATCCACTCCAGCCCTGCCTTTGCCTGTAAAAAGGTTTAAATGGGATTTTTTTATTTCTTAATTCTGGCTTAATTCTGATAAGAGGTTTTATGGCTGTGGGCTAGGTAGGTTTGTTGCATTACACTGGCTGAAAGGTTATAAAGACAGCCATCACTGAGAATTATATCTGTTTCCCTAGACTATTCCCTTCATTTTACCTAGAATTACTTCTGTCACAAGACCACCATACTTCTCAGCCACAGAAATTTTAACAGCTTACATTATTATAATATAGTAATATAATGAATAATAATATTAAATCACGTGTCTCATAAATAAATCTGTAAATTAGAGTGATGCACCAAAAAATCAAGCTACATAAAATAATGAGTTTTAACAAAAATCACGCAGATTGTAATTTTTTTATATAGGCAAGGCTTAAAAGGATATATACATTTACTTTCAATCCCAAATTTGTGTCTGGAACAATGTCCTCTGCCAGTCAGTTTTAATAGAAATATAGGATCTGCCATGCTCCATTATGCCCATGATCCATCAAGTCCAATACTGTCCCCTCTGCCTGGCAAATGCAAGATGCTTCAAAGGAAGGCAAATTGTCTGTCATGCACTCGGCCAATTTTTCAGTTTGAATAGTCCATTGTGCAAAAGCCACTCCATCCTTCATGTCGAGTCCTTGTCCCATGTGGTTGCAAATGTTAAAGTAAGCAAATGGCATGAATGACCCAATGTACCGGTTTAATATTTTAATAACATTTAAGGCTGTGTTTATGCTCTGGTTGGGTCTGTTTCTCTTGAACTGTCAATTGTTTTTGTGCTCAATGCTGCTCACATTCATTCTCATTACCTCTCCCATTTCTATTTCAATTCAGCAGCTGAATAAATCAATAGTATTCACAAATCTCCAAAATTTTGGGCCAGTATTAAAAAATCACTTCTGATTTTAAATAGACATTAGAGGATATTTCTATTAAACAGCTACAAACAGGATGCACTGATCAGAGCCTTGTAGGAGTGCTCCATAGAATTTGAATCATATTCTGTTGCTGCTGAAATAGGTCCAGATGCTTCAGTAAGAACTACTGATAATTATTGCTGCATTGCATGGGGATAGCAGCAGAGGAAAAGAGGAAAGATGGGCAAAGTAAAGGAATATAAGTCGGGAACTTACCTGGGAACAAGCAAGCTTTGTGTGCCTTGGAACACAAAACTTCCTGCTTGTTTTTCTTCATGGGATGTACAGTCAGGTTTAACATCTCAGTATGTGACAGGGAGCTCTCAGTTCCTGCAAGTCAAGGGCATCCTTGTGCCTTTTATCTGGATTTTATTTGTGGTTTCCACAGAACTGGATGCTGATTATTTAATTTGCTCAGCATACCTAATCTAATAGGGCTGCAGGGAGACACTGCTCAGGATAGTGTCTAGCAGTCCCTTCAGGATCTAATGAGCTGTGTTGTGTTAATTGTGGGAATGTCACAGGGAGAAAAGGGCAAAAATACTGATATACTCATGCTTCCTTCCCTCTCACTATCTATCTCCTTTCTGTGGTGATATCACCTCTCAAGACGGCTGAAACAAGCTCTTGCCTCCTCCTCCAAATATTTCAATAATTTCCTATGTACCTCACTGGTTTGGGGACAAGCCAGTGTATCATTCTTGGCCTTTTCCAGAACTTTGCTCATGTTCACAATAATTTTCACACTCCCCTTTTTACAATGCAAATGTAGATGCTAGAGAGTTCAAGTGTGTGAGGTTCTTGAAGTTTTCTTTTTTTAATGTAATACTGCAGTTTAGTTATTTTTTGTTGATTACATGTGTAAAACAGATTTTATTCATTTGAGAACCCAATTTTGGCCACAATGCAAATTTTTAAAATGCTTCTGTAAGTCTTTCAACATACTGGTTTTACACACAGGATGAATGCTTAATCTATATTTACTCATCTGATTTTAACAAGGCCTTGAATAACCATTGGATCTCTTCAAATGAATTCTATGCCCACATCAAAGTCCACAATGTGCAGATTCCCAATTTTCCAAAATCTGACTTGCCAGGCACATATTTCTGTCAACAGCTTTTCCATCTGATAAGGAAACAGTTTGTATCACTTTTCCCTTATGGACTAATGTTGATGCTTAGAATTTCAATTTTTCAGGGCTTACTATACCTCTGGTTATTCAGATTATTTTCCTTTGAGCTCTCTATTGGTAAGAAATCCCTGTTAGCTGAACCTGGAAGCTTAAGGGGTGGGATTCCTAGACAAAGCCCTCATTGTTACTGCCAGTTTCCACACAGCAGCTCTGGTAATGTAATGAAAAATACTGAAGAAAATGGAAATACCTCTATTATAGGCATATAAATGCTTTCTGCATGAAAGACACTTCCTTGTGTCTGTCTGTCATGTCATCACAAAATACTTTGCCTTCTACTGAAGCTCTTCTGCTGAATAAGCAGCTCAGCTCTCATCCTCTAAGTTTTAATGGGAGCTGTAGTTGCAGTTTACTCTTAAAAACCAGGACAGGGATGTTTGAAAAATTAATGCAACATGTGAGGGTCTCCTGAGTTTTACCTTTTCTCCTTAATTTGTCTGAGGTACCAGTCCAGTAGGACTTGGCTCTGCTCTGAAACCCTAGGAAAATTTCTCCCAGCTTTTCATGGGTTACTGTTCCTACTGAAAGCCAAATATGAATCTCAAACTTCACTGAATGTGGTTGCAATGGGATTGATGGAATCGATCTGAACTCACAAAAAAAACCCCAAAAAAACCCAAAAAACCCCACAAAAACAAAAAGCACCCAAAATGAACAAACAAACCAAAGCAAAAAATATATTAAAAAAAAAAAACAAACCAAAAAACCAGACAAGATCCCTAAAGTTTTTTTTGCTTTGCTTAATTTGGAAACTGAAGTGGGAAATGTGATGTCCATACCTCTGTGTCAGCACCCGGTCACACATGTTGGGGTACCACAGGGACCAGTGAAAGACAGAAGTGCTGGGGTTTTTTTTCCTTATTTTTACCTCTACAAACTTCTTCCTTCCCAAAACACATATTAATTCAGTGGGACATTACCTGTTATTGACAAGAGAAGAGGTATTCTACTTTTCATGGCAAAAGATTTTGTATCTTCAATATATTCTAAATTGCCTGCAGGAAATAATTGATAATAATGTCATATCTCCCTTTCCCCACACTTTCTCATCTTCTCTGTCAGTTGCAGTTACCAGCAGTGTAACAGGAAAAGTATTTTTCCAAATATCCTGTTTGCTTGGGGTTTTCTTCTTTTTGTTATTAAGCACCTCTCAGTTGCTAGAAATGTTGGCATTTCCTCACTCCTTTTTATGAACAGTGGCTTTTCTCACATACAAGGCAGGACAACTGTGACAGAAGTATATATAGGATTTTTTTTTATTTCATAACAGGATCCCCAACCTTATAGAACACCTCAACTTGCCATGAGTTAAACATGTTCTATGCTATGGAAAAGGAGGGTGTTGGCACCTGTGGCTGCTTTAATCAGACTTCAGGCTTCACCATGCCTCTGATATCAATTCTGATTAACTCCTAATGAATGTCTCTGCTTCTTAGTTCAGAGGTGAGCTGTGGCCTCTTTATAAGAAGTTCATTACCTGGAGGCTTAAGACTAACCCACCAGTTGCCAATATCATCTCCTGCTCCCCTGGGAATGATGACACTCAGAGTGCTCAGCCCTTCACTCAGCACTGAACAGCATTTCAAGGGTAAGAATTATTTGGTAGAGCTGGAAACATGATTTTTGCTGTACCAGATAATGAGGTTTTTTTTCTCTTGGCCCCAAAAGACTCTGGAGCTGCACAGGAGGATGTGCTCCCACTCACAGCACAGCTACAGTGCTTAGCAGGCTCTTCCTTTGATCTCCTCCCCCTCATAGCTGTCCATCCCTCTGACACAGGATGGAAAGCAGGGTTTTGGGATGACCCCCTGAGTTGCTGTCACTCAAACAGAGAGAACCTCTGCTGGAATGTTATCACCTATTCCACAGCAACCCACAGAAGGAGAGATTACATTTTCAATCCACACTGTGCACTGTGGTATTTATTCCTTTTCCAACCAGAAGAGTTTAATGCTCTGAGGCACGGCAAGTAGTTAGGACCAGATGGTATTTACCCAATGATGAGATTTAAGGAAAGTCGGCTCTGAACTATGACAGAATCAGGCAATCTTTCAGTCAGAACTGCCAGACATCCTGGACAAGGGGGCTTAGAACAGTGCAAACCTGGATGAAGGGTTTTCTCCTCCTCAGGGAGCCACGCTTCTCCCTCAGATCTGTCTTTCATACCGGTGAGCTGCTGCTTGAAGTTCTTTCTGTTAAGGACTCACAAGTGAGAATGTGTCTACAGATTAAAATGCATTACAACAAAAAGCAGTGTGAAAAAGCCACTTGTTTCTGGGTTTAAAAATCACTGTGAACTGTTTGAATTCATCACTTGACCTTTCTGCCTCTTGCTATTATTTTTACTATGTCCTGCTTCCCCTGTTCTGATCCCCACAGTGACTCAAATCCCCCAATCAGAGAAAGATCAAACTGTGTCCAAAAATACTCAGGCTTAATTACTTGCACAGGATGGAAATCATTGATAACTTGCTAAAATAAGAGCTACTCTGCACTCCACACATCCATTGCAACCCTCAGCCTCATTAGTTGAAACCCTGGAAATATCCCTGCAGTAACTTCTGTTATCAACCAGCAAGGTGACAGGAGGGCACATTGCACTCACCCACCCATATTTGCATCACTGTCAAAAAGAAAAATGATTTGTTAAAGATGTTGGCTGGTGACAATAAATCTACTTATCATGTGGTTCCCAGCACTCAGCTGTAGGCTAAGGTTCATGTTTACATTTTCAAGGAGTATTGGCTGACACAGGGACAGGGAAACCAATCTAGGAAAAAATCCAGCCTTTATATATAAACGATAAGGAAATCTTCAGAAAGTAAAGTTTATAGAAGTTATAAGCTACATTCAGTCCCCAGGGCAATGCAGAGATAAGGGAAATGGATTCTGCAGCCGCTTTCCAAGTTGCAAGTTTGCTAACTTCCAATTTCTACTAGTAGGACTGAAAAGAGAAGAATGAAACTTAATTGGCACAGGCTCAGGATCACTGGCACTTCAGTAGCCTTCTATCATTATAAAGTAGACCACATAACACCATGGCAATGCACAGCTCTGAGGGCCTGGTTTGCAGTAGGTGATTTGACAGCATTTTATACCCACTCACTTCACATGGGCCTGAATGGCTGCACAGGGTGCCTGAAATTACAGGCTCAAGTCTCAGCAATGTGTCTTTTCATCTCATGTAAAAAGCCTTAAACCATAATATTAGTTCTGAGGCTAAGATCTGCTTACAGATCAGTGACATAACATCGCTCCTTCTTTTCCCTTCACGCTGATTGAACCTGTTTAGACTTTCATAGAAGTCCTTGATGTAGGAGCTAAATGTCCTTGAAAACACTGGGTTCTTGGCAAGTAGGCAAATTCCCAGTATGAGGCAAAGAAGGCCAATTTTGCTTTCATTACACTGTTGCTATTCCCACCAACTTCCCAATTTTTGTAAAAGTAGTACACACACGTTAGAGAAGGGTTCAATGTACTGCACGACCTGGATTCTATTTCTAGCATTACCATGAGTGTCTTTTTGCTTCTCTTCACCTGTCACTTCAAGAAAATAAAAAACAGTTTTGTCTCTTGAGGGAAGTTACTCTTCCTTTTTTTTTAATAAAGCAGAAAAATAATAATTTGGCATGTAACATACAAGTTGTTCCACGAGGGAAACTGTTACTAGAAGTTTCTTTCATGTTGCTGGTTCTTAACTCTAAATCACCTGGTTTCAACAAGGAGATCTTGCTGTCTACAACACAATTTTCAACAAACACATTAGATTTATTTTCAAATTAACAGTGTCAATGTACCTGTCAGAGAAGTTCTGGTAAGGGATAACCCCAGGGCATAATTCCCTAAATGATCTTGTTCCTCATCACTTTTCCCAATCTTACTTAAGTGATTATCTGCTGATTTAGGCGCCTCATAGACGTGCAAGGTCTTATTGCTATGGTTGTATAAATTCTAGCTGTGCTATCTGTTTTCATATTTCAGGTGTTTACTTCATTCATTTAGTTTAAAGAAGCTGAAAAAGAATGGGAGATAGAAATACAGAACTCATGTTACTGACAATATTTCAAGGAAAGGGGCTGCTGAGCGTTCTTTGGAGACACTTTGCTTCAATTTAGAAAAGCTATTTCTTGATCATTCCCTTCCAGCTGAAGAACACTGCCAAGGGAAATTTTGAGATCTGAATTGTGTATATCTCATAATTTTGAGGAGGACACACAAATTCTGCCAGAGAGTAATCTACCCATATAAACAAAGCCCTATCCCACTCCAATTCCACCCTGGCTTGACCAAGTCAGTGTGGTGAAAAGAATGAGGGATTGTATTTTGACTGCAATTCCAAATCAAATATGAAACAGTTATGGCATTAAACCCATGTTCTAAAAGAAAACGATGAATAATCTAGCACCTGTAGTAATAAAATACCACACCTGTTCTATTTCCCTGTTAGCTGTAACTCTTTGTGGCTTTTCTGCTCCTGCTCTGTCCTCAGGGTAGTATTCCTTTCATTACTTCACTCCTGCCTAAGCAACTTCCAGGAAGCATTTTTCAAGATTAAAATGGCATCACTTCCAAACCCTGTAAATTCAACACAGCATTCACAAAATGTACTGGATTGGCAGGCTTTGACTGTAAAGTCTTTGCCTAACTGAATCTACAGCCAGCACAAGCTTGCCTGCCTTGCTTTGCCTGAAACTTCAAATTTATTCATATTTTCTCCCTCACTTCCATCAACTTGGCTATGTTGACATCTATTTGATACTCTGATAACATGAAATATTTTTAAGAATAAATATTCAGAACACTGGCATTAATGAAATGATAAATGTTTTCAAAAACATGAGCCATGAAGAAAAATCAGTTCTCTGGGACATTCAGCCCTGACCAGGATTTTGTAGGTACAATTTTGGTACTCTTAGATTTCTTACTTGTTCTGCTGTTTCAGAAGTGCAGCTTCGTGCATTTTATTTGTCTGAATTCAGCACTTCAGAGCCTCAACCATACCACCAAGGCACAGCAACAATTATTAAATTCTTACTGGCAGTGATGGCTGAAGTTTAATCATAACAGGATTTGCACATCCCTGTTCCAATGGTAACAGCCTGACACTTCAAACTGTGGTAAATTTCCTATAAACCCCTGCACTGTGACCAAGGTAATTACCCTACACATTCCATTTAGAAATATGCATTATTTCTAACACTGTAACCATACAAAGTACATTGGAGATTTGCAGTGGATTCTCTTGTTGCCATGCTGGCTGGTTTTAGGCTGGATCTCATGGAAGAAACAAAGGGGAATATTACACTTAATCCAAACACATCTTAGGAACCATGTATTTCAGCTTGGTGGCTCTGTGACAGTATGGGGAGAAAGAAAAAAGGATTTGATAAATTCTTTTTACATTACCCTTGTCCTTCAGTACTAAGATTACTCAGTGAGTTATCATCTTACCCCTTGAAATGGAGAGATGTATCATGAAGGTTTCTGCAAAGATGACTTCCAAGTTATCCCTCCAAGGATGAATTCCAGGGTATTATCAGTGATAATACCTGGATAATAAAAGAGTGGACATTACCTTTCACTATAGGAACAGCAAACCAACCTCTATTAGACAATACTCAAATTATGAAAAAACACAGCCCACAGAACACAATTCAAGTTAGTCATGGGAGATGCAATGGACAAAGCAAGAATAAAACTTCCTTAAAATTAAGAACTAATATTAAAACAATTTTCTATCTACTTCTGGGAAAAAAAAAAACAAAACAAAAACCAAACATACCTTGATATGTGAAATCCTTGCTCGGGGCATACATTTGCGAGGAAGAGCATTTCTCATTGACTTTCAGCTGTACCTTTATGTTTTGTTCTCAAGGGAAATACTCAAGGCAGTTGAAAGTCCATTCCTGTAGCCCCCCTGCAATAACAGAGGAATTTTCTTATAAAAAGAACACAATATGGGCAGTACCATTTTTTGAGTCAAAGGATCCCTGCAAGAAAACAAGGTTTGCTGCAGACAGATTGCTGCATGGCCATGCTTTAAAATGTATAACACTGATACAGATGTATAATTAGGTTAGATACCTAGACTGTCTGAAATTAATAACCCCAAGCACTTCAGAGTTACAGTAGCTACACAATATATTCGTTTCTTAGAGAGCAAAATTTGCTCTGTTATGCACTTAATTCCACTGAAGGTCAAAGGGCTTCTGCATGTGATGAACGACATAAAAAACCACTTCCCTAAACAGTTCAAGACGCAACTTAATTAAACTGATGAAAATAAAGCCTTCTTCTTCCTTCACAGCCACAGCCGAGAAAATTATCTCTGTGAAACTCTTGGTTGGCTTTTCCTGTGCTTCACAAGAACAAACTTTGTACAAACAGAAAACAACAAAGGCAAAACCAGGGACGGCACTGAAAACAGTGTGAGTTAATAAGTATTTTACACTAAGACTGCTTCATGATGCTCACAAATGAGAATTTCATCCTAGTGGTGATATGTGGATAAAAAGTTCACTTTCTCTGAAGTAATAGGAAAGCTTAAATAAACTCCAACTTCAGCAGCACCTGAATGCAGATTTAGAATGTAGTTTCATGGAAATTTATACCCATACAGCTCAAAAAAGTTTAAAGCAAGAGAAAAAAGGCATCTCAGCTGGATGCAGACAAAGTAAAAGCTTTATTATATATAAATTAATACATGCACTCTATAGGTACCTACCATTCTGTATGTTCTGTGTTAAAAAAGCACACAGGCTCTGCCTTGATTGTAAAGGGGTTGCCCTCACAAAATAATTTTCCCTGTGAAATAACATACCAAAAAAAAAAAATCTCCTAGTAATGGAGGAG
>NW_005054435.1:925325-925783 GCF_000277835.1 Geospiza fortis | reverse complement strand
AGCAGTAATCTTTGTGACTGGTCTCTATAGAGCATAATTTGTTCTGATTATATGCCACGGGCGTCTCAGCATCCTCCCACTGTTTTTCAGCTTGGCACCACACAGAAATAAAATAGTCAAGCCTAAGGCAGAGACATCTGGAACACTTCGGGGAACCTCGGCTCAATCGGTAAGTCAGTCAAAAGTGCCTCTTGTTTTACCTGCAAATTTCAACTTCACCTGTTTCCAATGGGGGGCTGGATATTTCTCCAAGTACCTGCCAAGCTTCGTGCAGCTTTGGCGGGGCTGTTGGCCGCTTTTGAGCCGTTTTGGCCAGAATTACCTTGCTGCCGACAGACCCCCACCTCACGGCTCCGGGCTCCCTCAGGACTTGGCGCCGGCTTGGCGGGCACCTCCCGGGGGCTTCCCCTCACGCCCGGCCCCGCGGGCACCTCCCGGGGGCTTCCCCTCACGCCCGG